>NC_142616.1:30631447-30932447 GCF_059453375.1 Lepisosteus platostomus | reverse complement strand
GTTGATGCTGAAAAATTGACACATGCTTTTATTTAATCGAAAAGAAATCTTTAATGCCTTACTAAGTGGGATATATTCTAAGGTAATAAACAGCCTTCAGTACGTCCAGAATTCTGTGGCTCATGTGTTAATTAAAAGTACATTGCATCAATATATAACTTCTGCTCCCTGTAAATTGCAATTACTTCTTATGAAATTTTTGGAAGATTTTAATTTTCTCTTGCTAACGTATGAGGAACTGAATAGTCCAGCTCCAGGTTGTTTCAAAAGGCTAATAGCATGAGTATAGTTCATTCAGTGATTTGCTGATTCAGGCCTCCTTACGCTGCCAAACACCAGGCTCCACACAGCAGGTGACCGAACTTTTTCTTATGCAGCACCACATCTGTAGAACTCATTGCACAAATCCATTAGAGACTGTTGACATTTTAAAAACTTGCTTAAAGGCCTGTCTTTCACTGTAATCTTTAATGTATAATTTGTTTTATACATTTTATTGGGACAATTTGCTGTGCTTTTATGCTCTTTTGATTTATTTTATTTTGAGTGCATTGTGTTTTATGAAACCACTTAACGGCAAAATCCTGATAAACTATGTGTCCAAAGCAATTTGTCAACAACAGTGTAATTAGGCTCAAGCTATAAACAGAACTCAGAGATATTCATATTATAATGAATATTTAAAAACATTTGGTTCTAAAAGCATCAATTCAAAACTCGATTGAGACAGTACAGGTCCCATTTATTTCAATGTATTTTGATGGCTCTGTAATCAATATTATTTTCCATTATATATATGTGTTAGTTCAGGCTTTTTCACCTTGATTCAGGGTATGAAAACCCACATTTTTAATGGGTAGCTATAGATATGGGGCAATGGAATGACCTCTGTGGAAATGATAAATAACCCATGACAAGTCTTAAAACATCAAAACAACCGCAGTTCAGAAATAAAAATGGAATAATATGTAGCTTGCAGGTGGTAACATCTGAAAAGAGCCAAATCCTTATATAACTCAAAAAGAATTCTGGACAGATTTCATATATTTTACTTTACCAGAAGTGGACCCACTGAGTAAAATGTCTCCTTTCGTTGAGTTAGACGTCCACTGGCAGGACTGGAGCAGCAGCAGCTGCATAACATAAAAACACCAAAAGAAGATAGTAACCTAATATGCTTTAGAGTGAGAAACTCTTTTGACGAGATGTGTGGGAACTACAGATCTCCCCCAGTTCAAGCCCATCACAGAGCAGCTGATCAGAATACACTAGGAGGAATGAAGGTGAATCGTGTGAGAGAGGATTCTCTCAGGATTGTATTGCTAATGAAGCTGATAGTTAGACAGTTTCCTCCAGCCTGCTCTCGTGTACTTTTGTATTGCACAGTTGGAACAACTGGGATCCACAGACTTAATGTAATATACAGCCTATGGTTTCTACAGTCTGCAGTTTCCATCATTTTTTTTATTTAAAAAATGAAGAATTATGTTTATGAACAATCCTGACAACCATATTCTTCCTCAAACTTTCCCTTCCTAATACCAAGATAATAAAGAGATTTCCCATTGCATTACATTCAAAAAGTGTGTGTGCAAAACTGTAACCAGCTTCCACTAGTACAAGTAGACCTAATAGGCATCAGGCAAATTCAATCCTCTAATGTCAGAATTGAAATAATCTTATGATTTCACAATTTAAATCATAAGCTTTTAAAATATTCCAGCAATCTAGATCTTATTACCTCACATAATGGTTGTGATGAACTCTCTTTCTCCCTGCACCTACACACATTTAAAACACCTCTGAAAAACAAAAAGAACGGATAATAACAGTAGAATCCTGGAGAGGGAGACTTCAGCTGAAATATGCTCATCTTAATACATTTATCGTAAATGCAGCAGTAACTAAGATTTGATTTCCAATACATAAATAGGTTAGTCCCGAAAAAAAAATTGCTCGGCAAAAGTCAGCAAAGAACTGTGATTGAATAGAAAAAATGCTGACTTAGGGAAAACTGTTCTAGGGATAGTATTTGAGTTGTAAAGGTGTGTAACATCTGTTTTAACAAGAACGGCTTTTTTTGGAATTTAAAATGTATTTTTTACTACAATTCTCATCACATTTTTGTAACAAACTACTACATTTTGTAGTAGTTTGATTATTAACATTAACGGAATGAAGTTGTTTAATCTTCCTCTGCAGAAATACCTTATTTAACAAGAAAGCAAAATACTTTTTTAATTATTTTTTTTCAGGTTAAATTTTGCAAAACGTTGTCTTTTATCTCTTGAAGCATTTTAGAATTACCTCCCTATACTCTTCATGAATCAATAATTTCTATGATGAGGAAATTATAACAATAAATTACCAATAAACAGTATTTCTAGATTACACACAGTCAATCATAGATCAGCTATAAAAATGCTCAAATTATATCCTTAAAGGCATGTTCAGTTGAAAGAAAACTGAAAATGAATTGTGTATTTTCTAACACACTTCTCAGTAATGTAAGAAGTCTAGTACTTACAAAGCATAACTGTTTATAAAACAATCACTATTAATATTTATTTTGGGATATTATTGAATGCAAATCTAAATACAGGAATAATAGCAATTCAGAATCTTATATTCAAAATGTACAATCTACTAGGAGTTTCAGATTTTAAATTGCCAATTAAAACATATATTTCTATCCTTCTCTGTGACATGTGCTGGACTTCAATCACCTTTCGGTCAAGCCCAGGTTATATTATTTAATGCAGAAATAATCAATTACCTTGCCATTAAAAACAGTTGTATGAATGTAATACTTCATGTATCATAATGTATCCCAAAAAAGCCACGAATGCCACAGGCTCTTTCCATGGTTGCTGTGAGCAAGCACGTTCTGAAAACATACCTCTGACACTCTAAAACAATGACTCCTAGCAATCTGACAAGTAAGACCAACATGGTTTATGAAAAGAATTATCTGAAAAAAAGTGAAACATTTGCCCATTTAGGAAAGAAGGATTTGCCGATGGTGAGCACTTATTGTTGAAAAGCCACTGGGGAAAAAAATAATCACTTTCCCAGAACGCTCTCATAAATAAACACTGACAGCCAGAGAGTCAAATTAGCAAAACAAAATTGTCTGCTTGCAATGGAGGCATGGTTTTGCCTTTGAACCAGGAAACTCTATTGAACTGAACAAACAGTGTGACACACTGTAAAACAATTTATTTCGGGGGATAGTCATTGCTTAACAAAGGGAAGCTACTCCCTCTGAGGAAAAAGTCCTTGCTGCACTGAAGAAAAATGCCCTCTGTAATAGTTACTTAAAGGCTCTAACTGATTTCAAAATGGACAATGCACTCGTTTCTGAATTTAATGCAAGAAATGTATTTAATGTAAGGAAACAAAACATACATTTATACTACAGATGTGCAGTTGGAAGCCCACATTCCTGCTCATTTTGGCACACTTCATGCAAGAATATTGTGAGCACATGCAATGACAAATACAGTTCATTTGTTCCTGAGATATGAACTTCTAAAGTATTTCATATTCAAGACTTAACCAAAAATTGAGGAATACAGAGCATGTTAGCTCACAATGGATCAACATCCAAGTCAGTTATTCTAATTTTGCAGAAACTGTGAATATGTAGGCTGAAGCAGAACATCTTGGTATCTGAAACGTTGGATTTCTGTTATTTACTTTGTTAAGTATCAGTCTTTGCAACAAACCTTTTTAGTGAATTTGGGTTTTAGTCCTATATCATTAACTGGCCATTTTTATAGTAAATTGACTGGGCTGGGAAATATTCTTGACTGCTAATAGACTGCAAACAATGTAAATGTAGCATCAGTTTCAAGAAACAAAATACTGTACATGGGATAACGGTAGGTTGCTTTGGTGCATCTTGGTTGTGTTGTCAAACCATCATTTGCAAACATTTCTGACAAGAAAGTTAGAAAATACTGTGTTTTGTCAGTGAAATTATTTTACAAAAAAGTTCCTTTATGTAGTAATCAGTAACATCATTCAGCAATAATGAGACACTTGAGCAAGAGTACGCTATTCATTCCAGTCTGATGTCGTACTGTACATCCTGGAGGACTCATGACACTTGAAGACCAGAATAATCATCTTTAAAGATGATGTTGACAGTTTCGCTATAACCACCAGTCATGGACATAAGGTGACCACGGTCTGCTGTGGCTGTCCATTAAAGGTGCACTTTTCCTTCCAGTAGCAAGTATGCAACAAACATACAGTATATACCTGTACATAAAAACACCATTGAAGGGTCACCCAAACATCCTAACTTAAATTGCTTTCTGCCACAGCTAATCAACACAATTGCTAGTGCAAGTACAAAATATAACACTTGAACAGTATGCCATGCAACTTTTAAAATAGCTTGAGCAAAAGTAATATGCATTTGAACTTTGATAAAGAATTCCCTAATGTAGAAACAAAGTATGCGCCTCTCACAGAACAATAATTTTCTACAGCTTCTTAACTTTATCAGTGTGAGATATTTTAAAACATAAAGTCCAGCAACATGCATGATTCCCCCCTCCTTTCACAAGGGTTGCTGTAAAATGGCTTCCAGACAACTGGAGGCCCATGGGCCTGTGCTCATGACCCTTGCAATAGGGCAGAGGTCTGAAAATGAGGTCAACAAATGCGAGATTATCATCAACAATAACAAGCTGGCTGCTAAAGTTGACATTAATGCTCATCTTTCCCCTCAACATAAAGTCCCGACCTCAACAAACTTCAACATTATACTACCAAAACAATCCCATTCAATTATTGCCAAATGATATTTCCAATAGCATCAACAGGTCATTAAACACAGTTTGAATGGAGATAAGGCACATCCTAATAAGTTAAAAAAACATTTTTTCTATATAAATAGACAATAGGCAAACTTCAGACTTCATTCAACTAAAGTTGGACTGCTGTCAACATTAGTAACATCATCAATAAAGTATGTAATAAGTGTACTAATTGGACAGTGCTTCACTATACAGCATGACATGTAGCCAACATACAGTATAGCCAATATAACCAACTAGTTCATCAGGAAAAAAAAGTGGAAAATCTTAGACTGGCCAAATGTTATTTCCAGATTTAAATCTAACTGAGCATGCATTTCACATGCAGACTTAAAAAAATAGAATTAGAACAACCCATGAATGGACAAAACCTCAAACTGGCTGCAAAGCATCTCAGATTATTACAGTATGCCAAGAATTTAGTGAGTTCAGTGTGTTACAGACTTCGTGCAGCTATTGCTCAAAGGGATAAATAACCATGTACTGACTTTTACATTCTGAAATCTCCTTTAAGTGAATGTGTCCCAATATGCATGATCATTTGAAATCACAAGATTGAACTCAAACTACATGTTATTTTCATATGATCAAATGTATGCATGAAATTACACAAAAAGTATATTAAGTTGTACATATCATTCAAATTAATCAGCCAAAAATACATATTGCTTCACTATAAATGAAAAAAAACAATTTTGACTGCTTTTCCAATAGTTTTTGAGGGCTCTATACTGCTCTCAAGCAATAATCTTAAATAAAAAGCAATAAAATGACATTTGAAAGCGTTACAATTTCAGGCACTTTCTCTTTTTATAATAGAATACTATACAGTATGTAATGTTTTTCACATTTTTGATGTTGCTTATGTTTTACAGTTAATCCATATATTCCAGACACTATTTTTATTAATTCTTTTTTTCTAATTGAAATTTTGCACTTAGTTCTCCAACTGGGACAGGATCACTGAACCATTTTCAAATATATCCCCTTAAAACAAATTAAACAAGTACCCTCAGTCACAAAGCACTCTTTGTATTATATACTAAAAGTATTGACAATAATCATTCAATGTTTCTCATTTGTGATCATGCCATGATAAAATATCCCTTTAAGTCTGGAGACACTATATTTGTAGCCATAGGATAAACCTATTTTTTAGTACTTTTTTAATTGTTTTGTGCAATAAAATGTGGGTATATATCAAGTATGTAACAAAATGTAATGTAGCTGGAGCCTTGGCTCATATATCTTTGCTTTCCATGTTCTACATTGTGTATTCTCTAGCCAGATTCAGCTCCCAACCAGATTGAATTGCAAAGCTGCTGGGTCAGGCTTGAGGCAGTCAGTCAATCTCCTATCTGAAGAGATCCAGGACTCTCATTAGTATTTAGATCAATGCAGTTATGGCAGGACAACACCCAGTTCCCAACACACATTTAGTGTTGGAGCTCAGATATGATATCTTTAGTTACATTGCTTAAGTGTTATAGATGCTAACCTGGGAGAGAAAATAAAATTTAAACTATCTCCCCCTAAATATTTATTTTCAGGCATTTTACATTAGATTGTGGATATACGGCCCTGCAACCCCTTCCACTCCACACATGTTTTCTAGTGAGTTCTAGTGAGCCTAAATTTCCAGTTAGACTCCTGTCTTTTAGAGGCTATGTCAGTCGAACACACTGCACCTGGTGTGTGGTGCTCTCTAGGCAGGTGAACACCCATTCTTTTTGGTACTGACGCTGATTGCTGACAATTATATAAGTGTCATTTTATATACACTCCTAGTGTGCCTTTTTTAGATTCAATCAACTTGTTTTAGGGAATATACAGTAGATTATCTGTAAAATAAAGGAAAATTTCTATGCTCAGCTTTTTATCTCTGTAAATGAAGAAAGGAAATACATATTTGACCAAATCTTGTAAAAAACATGGAAAGGGGCCTGCAAGGATCTTACCACAAGATATTTGAGTCACAAGATCCAGCAAGGTGATACAGAAGGCAATCTTCCTATCTGAGATCACGCCCTGCTGTTTATGTGGAGCAAGTGTTTAATTCAGCCCTGCTTGTCCATGGCAATGACTGAAGCTGCCAGTCCAAAAAAAGAGCAGAATGGCAACAGGAGGACAGTCAAGACAGGACTATACAAGGTTGCTAAGCCCCAGTCAGTGGAACTCGTCTACTGTTAAAGATCTTGACAGATTTCTTCTGTTATTAGACTACAGAAAAAGATAATGGAATAACTTTTGTGATTTCAATGTTGTTCTAAGACTGTACCTCAAAATTATTGTAATTAGAGACTTATAAATTTATATGTGTGTATAAAGTTAGAATAAATTACCTGTAAATACTGTATACAGTATGTCTGAACTGTATGAATGATTATACTGTACAACATACAACTAAACATCTCTACATAAGTAGATAGGCATATGTGTGGATATATTACATGTACATACAGATGGCTTATTTTAATTTGATCAAAACATTATAAAAGTACACTTTACATAAACAACAGTCAAATCAACATTTTGACAGATTTTACTGTTAAGTTAAAAATGATCAGTGCTTCATATCTTAAGTGTTCTGATCCAACTCTACACAGGTTTTAAAACATATCTGTACACATAACTAGAATCAACATTCAGAAGAACTGCAAGCCACATATGTTAGTACATCCGTGTGTTGGTGCGTGCGCACATGCAAGTATGTATTTGGAGCAAAAACAGCTGAAAATCTGATCACATGGCAGTATTAAATACAACAGGAAAGGAATCTTCATCTGCTTAATATCTTAGAAATCTTCCCAAATAGGCCTTCTCATGTTTCTCTTCACAGGAAACAACATCTGTTTGAAACACACATCAGTATTTAAAGTGCGTAGCATTGTGGGGACATGCTGGGTATGTTTGCCTTGTGTCATGTGTGAGTATGTGTGTGTTTGTACATGCTTCAGATACACACTTACAGTAGATGAAAGAGGCCCTGTCTGAAGTCTTTTAGAAGGGAATCTTTTTAGATTCTATGTTTCACTGAGGTCAGAAATTTAAAGCATTGAAAAAATACTGAAGTGAAGCCTATCAGGTATAACTGTATAAAATACAGTTTTTTATTCATTCAAGACCTTACATGTAATTGCTTCACAGTATTACCTCTAATTAAACTTATGACTGACTGCTGAGATTAGGCACTATACTTTTGAGATTAGACCTATACTTTTAAGATTAAGCACTAATGTAGAATTCAGTCTGTATGTCATTCCTAGATGATCTCTCAAACAAATTTTTAAAGGGACAATCTGAGTGTTTTTTTTTAAAGGCCATTTTCCTACTGTGCCTTTCATTACAATTTGTAAAGAAAATAATACACAAAGAAAACCTTATTACAGTATCTTTAAAGTATATAAGGATATAAAATGCTCTTTGGTCTTTGATATTTCTTAATTTTTCCTTATGTAAATATGACTGACTAAACAGTATAATGACCAATTAAACCATAGACAGGATCTTTTTTTTCTTCTGTTAAGGTTTTACAAAGCTGCCAGGATTTAACATTGTCCAGTTTTTATAAACTTCCTGTCAGTTTGATCTACCACACAAGTAAACACATGGCAAATTCTCCCCAACACTATAAATATAATTTTCAAAACATCTTTAAATCTATGAAAGCATGTAACATTAAGAAAGATCTGGAAACTCACTGACAGTTATTGCTATTGATGTGAAGGAGTTGTGAAGAGCACCTATAGCAAAATCCAAATTATCCTCACTGAACAATTTCATGTCATTTGTCTTCTGACCTTTAAATGACATGAAACAGTCTTGAATGACACCGACATCCCTATTCCATTTACATTTCTTCAATGCCACACAATACGATTTCACATTTTCAAATCTGTTCAAGTAAGTTTGGAGTGAGGGGACCAGACACAGAGGAGAAACAGCTTCTTGTTTCAGAGTGGCATGGTTTTCAGCCACAGCCTGTATTTGTATTACGGGACAAGCCCCCCGAAGTTTCATATAGTCTTCCCGAGAGCTTTGCTGTAAGCTCTTAGTGCTGAGGCCCATTATAAAATAATCATGGGATCTGTTTGCTTTCCTTCTCTTAAATGCCAACTGAGAGTAGTACATGCCTTCTGTTTTATTTCAAAACCAATCATCTGCATTTTTAAATCCTAAAAAACAAATGTTCAAAAAAGATCACAAGCAAACTAGATAACACATTTTACCTCAGCACAACATCTTGAACATATTTGCATTTAAGATTGCATTTAACATATTTGCTTCTTGTGTCAAATGTGGTGTTTACACTATTAACAAATCATGAGTAAAAAAATCTAATGCATGTCATAATGTGCTCTAATTGAAAAAAATAGGACTATCAGGTTTTTGTTTTGGGCTTATGTCACACCCGTGACTCTTCAGTTTGTGGTGTCCACTCAAAAAAAAGGTTATTCCTTTTATAATTTAAGACTCACAGTTCCTCAGCTAGAATAACTATAACAAAAACCTTGCAGAATACAAACAAAAGGTGATGTAGCATTGAAAAAAATATATAGGGAACTAAACTACTGTAGGTTAAATCCTTTTATTAGCTCTCACACAGGTGCAAATAATTAGACTTTAGAGCATGGCAGTTGGAAAAACAAACAAAAAAAATAATGAGATGTTGAAGTGACCTATTAAGCACGCAGAGAAGAGAGAGGTGCTAAAACTGTATTAAACACAAAAAGATCTGCCCTCATTATATCGGCATCCCTGCTGAGGAAGGCGTCTTCTTGAGGAGAGGCAGAGAAAGGGCTGAACTGTAGATTCCAACACGCCAAAGCAAGCTTCTTAGCAACTTAGGAAACTGAGAGTGCTGACAACTAATTTTATATAGAGCTTTTTGGCTGCAAAAGAAAAAACACTACAGACATTTATAATGAGCTGAGGCCAAAAAGGGCTCAAAAGCTGAGTGGAAAAGGATGGAGCTGCAGTTTTATAGCCTTTTCCCACCTGCTGATGCTCGCTGTAGTGTTAAGATTGTTAGCAGATATCGGCCATCTTTACTCACGACTGCATGCTGCAGCCATCTGGCACAGACAACATCCTAAAACCTAAAAGGGTGCAGATTGACTGTATACATGCTTTAAATATATACATATACATGCATGTATATTTTACATGTATTCTTTTGTATACAGTAACTCATATGCAGAAACATTAACTTGAAGATCGACTAAGAAGATTTTTGGCACAGCATGTTCTGTCACTGAAAGCTCCCTGTTGTATTGCCAAGGTTTCTGAATCCTTTCAGCAGGCAGTTGTAAGGTTCAATTACAACAGGGATGCCCAGCATATGACCTGTAAGCTACACTTAGTTTGGAAAGCTGAGGGGCGCAGGAAAAATCAACAATTAATCAGTCTGGGAGAAAAGAAATTGTTTAAATGTATTCATATATACCCTATACATAACTGTGAAGTGCTACTTTGAGTATTTTAAATATTATGAGAAACACTGAATTAAATTAGCATAGGAATATACAATTATTTCCAGCTCCCCAGTATTAAAAGACACTACTGCAATAACTCTTATTTCACGAACAACATGCCCTTCACTTTCTGTGAGCAACATTATCTTAGGTTTTCTTTACATGGATGAGATACTGTGTGCCTGGAACTACATTAATAATGCTGTTTGATATATCTTCCAAGAATTCTCACTTTAAAATTGTAGGTTTGTAGCAAGTAAGCACTATTCCACCTGGTATAGAAGCTTTAGAAGCTTTTAAAAATGTTATACAGTATGACTTGCGTGAGAACTCCACTAAATACAGCAGTGTGTGTTGTTCTCCAAAAAGAGAAATTCTATGAAGGCTTTCCATGGTAAATCAGTTTTAAACAAATAAACCCTTCTGGTTCGCTGCCCCCTGTACCAGACCAGCTGCTTTGAACTGCACAGGCTGTTTACAGTGCAGGAATAAAACAATGGCACCTGCTCAAAAACAGCAGAATTTCATTTTTTTTTAAAAGCTTTTACTTTGTTTGTTTTTTCTATCTTAAAGGGGTCAATAAAGTTATTTCCTGATACCATAATAAATAAACAGCTGAGGAATGAATACCTTGAATATTTAGGGGGCCACTGCTGACCAAAGAACAAGTAAGTAAAAGGATTTTTAATCTCCAGCTGACTGTCTAAAAGCAACTGGATATCCATGACCAATTCACTTCCGTTTCCCTGCAAAATCCCTTCAATCCAGCACTTTATTTAACCCTCTGTCAAAGCTGTTTTACCAAAAAATGGGATTTCTCACACCTGGCAAAACACTTTCCTTAGTGATCCTCTCTGTTTGCTAATCTTCCCATTTACTAACACCCGTACTCAGAAGGACTCCCACCCACTATCTTACTACAAAAAACACAGGAATTAAAGCACAAGTCTGACATGCACATCACAGCATTTGAGTAATGGGCAAAACATTTCCAAAAAACAACATTTTTACTGTCCATTTCTAATTTACTCTAGCTGTGCAGAATAAGCAGCCAGCTGGCCTTAATAGCTTCATGTGCAAGTCACTGATACATAACAGATGGCATATTAAATTGACATGTTTGTATTTTGATAGATCACAATACATTACATCATGTGCAATCAATCAGATTGCTTACAGGTGTCTTATTCTTGTTATAATTTTCATTCAGTACTGTAAAGAAGATTAAAAGTCTTCCAAGTGAGGTCATTTCTCTGTGTCTCATACCAAATAATGATGACAGAAGTCATAATAAGCATTTTTATTGTCAGTATTTTTGCTTTATTTCCGTTTAACTTAATCTGCTATTCTGGTGTTGCAGCCCTTCATCCTTCACTATCAAAATTATGACTTCCCTAATGCTAAGAAAAACCTTGGGACCTAATTGTGAAACAAAATGACATTCCTTGGTCACCAAATGCTTATCACAGTGCTTTTTAAAGTATATTCTACAAACAGCTCAAACACTTCCCTGGAGAAACATCTCTAGCTAAGACACTAACAGTTCTGACTTGTGCTTGCTACAGTATCTGAAAAGGGCTTCTGAGCAAAAACCAAGGCCTGGCCACTTTAGCACTAAGTCCTACACTGAGTGGATGTTTCTGCAAGCACTGAGAGCTTGAGATCTGTTTTCGTCACTCATTTAGCACGAATAAACTGAACAACTATTCCCTGTGAATCACACAGATCTACTCTGTCCCCCCTCATTAAAATCTTGAGAAGACACTTAACTGAGCTTTTGAGGAATTTGATGAACTGGGAGAATTCTAGTTTCATTTCTTTCTGAAGAAAACCTCCCATATCAGAACTTATTAACAAAAGAGGCCAAAGCTGAGGCTTAATAGTGTTATCACAGCACATTAGTAGTAAACCTTGTCTATTTTCAGTGCTTGATTAGAAACAACTGTCCTGGTTTGTAAACCCTGGTACAGTCAGGGGAATCTAGTTACAAAAACAAGTTAGGTTTTTATTCTGTTTGAACTACTTCTTTTATAAATCGAATAGCTACTCTAACCCCTATAATCTTCACAATAGTCGATCTCTACAGGAGCATGTGGGGGGTATGGTACACAAAAGAGGGCACCCCTTCATCTCTTCAGAATCCTTTTCATATGTCAGTCAAGGTGGGCTGCTCTGACATTAAATGCAAGAGCTTAGCCAAATGCAACACAGCTCACACAGCTGTCAAATGTAAGACAGTACAAAAATGGGGAGCTGACAAGGTGCACGCCAGAGCACCTCTGCCAGTGAGAGCAGGGCTCCTTTTCATGAATTCTGATCTCCTTCAAAATATACAGACCCTTTGTCTAATGTTTTACCATTTTTTTCAAGGGATGCAAACAATCATGTAAAAGTCTTAAAAGAAATGACTGGCAATTGCTTTAAGATATTCTTTATAACCCTGAGTTATAACATTCTTTTTTGTGTCTTTTAGGATTACAAGAGCACAGATCATAAGTGGTGCATTTTATTATTGTTAACTTTCCAGGTGATCAGTGTATCTTTTTTGAGAGAATAATATTTATAGTATCATATTTATAAAAAACTGAAATTAGAAATCAGCTTTTATTGTGGTAACAGAACACATGTTGTTATTTTAAAAATTACATTTTTTCTTGCAAAGGAGCTGTGTCCATTATCAGTTAAAATAAATTACTACTGCATTTTAACATTGCTCTAATTTTAAGGGTATCTTGTATGAATATTATTTCTATAGCTGTGACTGGCTAATCATTAGGTAATAAGGTTCTATATCCTGTTTCCCTGCTATAAGAGCTTCTGAAAGATAAAGTATTAAGCTCTTTTGAAACATTACTCTCATCTATTATGGGTTTAGGATAACAGAGTGAATATGACAATAAATGAAACGGCAGTGTAGTGTAGATAGATCCACAATCCAGTGGACAGATTTATACCTGGATAAATAGGTATGTTCTTAGAACCCAAACACAGATTGTTTGGCTCTAGTTCTCATTTAGAATAATAAAATTCTTAAAATGTATACATCCATTACTCTTATTTCTTTGCACTGCTACCCATGCTCTCAAAATTAGCCATTCTGAAAACTGATCATTTCCAAACACCCAGTCTGTTGCATAACTAACTAGGCAAATCTCCACAGTTACACAAAGGGCAAAAGAGAGTTTAGGCTAGACTCACATGGTGAAAAAGTGAATAGCTTGTGTTACTGGCAAGCTCCAGCTTGGATCAAGATGCATGCCTATCCACATTTCATATGGAGAGTGGACTCTAAGGTCCAAAAAACTATGGTAAAACAGGATACACTATCAAACTGGAAAATCCCACAAAAATTAGACAAAAAAGCTAGGACTTTGTGCTATTAGGAGTTCTAGCTCTCAAGTGAGAGTCTGAGGGGGATGGTGGGAGACATTAAAGTCAAAAGTTCACAACAAAGATATAATGTTGAAAATAACGTTCATATGGAAAGGCTTAACAGGTAAAGCTGTAACAGATGAAACACAGGGGTCTTTCAATAAATCCCTTGGGTCAATTGTGCCAGCATTAAGCTTCAGTAGACAGAGACATCTTAATTAGACATAATTATTACACCTTTTAAGTTTCCTTTTGTTTACAAAGAATGGCAATCTTTAAATATTTTATGTATTCCTATTTTTCTGCTGTTTTGAAATCTTAATTAACACAAATGTGGCAAAACCTTGAAAGAAAACTGCTATTATAGTTGTATCTCATCCAATCTCTGTTGATAATTTAGATTTCAACAGTGTTGTACATAACATATTCATTTTCATTGGCATCCTTTAAAATAAAGCCTTTGTTTAAATTATCAGAAGGTGCAAATCATACTCAGACTGCCCTGCTAATCATCTTCTAATCATTTTGGTGCATATTCCTAATGGATCATGTAGAGCAATAGTCACATCACTATTTCACCCTGCTTGTTGAATAGTAATGATGTTATTCAACACAGATGCTGTGTAGTGGAAGGTGTGAGCTGTGTCCGTAGTCTCCTACCTGTTATTGTTATGTTGCTGTAGATGTTTGAAAACTGCTCCTTCAGCAGGACCAGCTGTGTCTGAGCTGCTTTCTCTCGCTGCAGCTCCAGCATGATGTCAGGATGGTTCGCAAGCTTGCAGCCTTTCTGCTTATCCAGGGCAATGTCACTCCGCACAATATCTAAGCACAGAAAAAAATAATCACTTTAGGTGCCATACCACTCTCCATATCTAAGTCTCCTACAAACAGTTTACAACAGCACAAGTGATGATCATCTGCCTGTGAGACGGTGCTCATTAGCTCAGAGCAACACAGCTATAAAGAGAAATGCCTCCCTTCCTCTCAAGAGAACACTAGTTCACAATCAGAACATTTTTTTTTCAGAACCTATTTATTTTACTGAACAAATGAGGAGAAAAATAAAAAATACAATGTAAGGGTCATATACCAATGTGAAAAACAAAGAAAACAACACATATTTCTAAAATGTGTTTTAAACACAGATAAAAAAACATATTACAATAAATCTATTGATCTTTTAAAGGCAGTGTCTTCATAAAATCACTATCTCAAGCTAATTAAACCCAACAAAAAATAACTGTTCAGAATGTAATAATAAATCCAACTATTCATGTCTTATTTAGAGACAATATTCCAATAAACTCAGTCTGAACTGTAACTATATACAGGTACCAATTGCTTCTTCTAGTCATTGGCCAGGTCCCAACTTCATAATTATCTAGATAAGGTTACAGTATTGTGGGAAAGCTGCAGCAGACACTACCTGCTTCACAGGCTAGTTGAATGCACAAAGCACTGTGACAACTTTATTTAGAAGACTTAGACTTTGGACGCGTTATAGTGTACTGATAGCCTTGAGGGACAGGGAGAAAGTGGGTGAGTAGGTTACTTGTTCAGATTTAGGAAGCTGTGAAGTGTAATGGCTAGAACTGAGAAACTGGGGGGCATCCTGGGATGCATCCTGGGACAGCATTAGAAAAGACCATTGAGAGCTGAAGTAGGTAGATGCAAAGTAGTATGTAGTCTGGTAAGGATGGACCTTGACATGATAGAGTTTCCACAATATCACATGGCATAGCTTCCAATAAATGACAATTCCTTAGACGGGAGGTCAGTCCTTCACGTTTAGTATTTCAAAAGGGTCAACTCCTTCCAACACTGAAGAAGATGCTTCTAATAAACTGATGGCCGAAGAACTGAACACCAAGAATCCTACTTTCTGCATGAATCACAAACAATTAAAAATCCCCTTTAAAATATCACCATTCTGCCCAATCACATTAAATCAAATATTCCCAGTAAGAAATCAGTAAATGTTCATTGAAAGTTTTATTAAAAGATTTTTTCAGTTGGTATATATTAATGCATTCCCAAAGATATTTTCTAACATTTCCTCCAAATAAAATACCTGAGGTTCATTTCCCTATCACCTCATTATTTTTCTTCTCATATCATATTCTTATTTCTTCCCAAAATCGAATCTTGCAGTGGCCCGTTCTTGTGTAGAGGCCCTTGCACCTGGTGAACAGTGGGTTTAAATACAAATTTATGCTCCTACTACAGACTGGAGGAAGTAAGGGGAAAAAGCCCTCACCATCTTCATAATTCTTCAGGTAGTAGTCTGGACCCGGGCCCCCTCTGGTTTTAGCCAGATTCTTCAGATTGTGAAACTGAAGAAAGTCTGTCCTCTTGCCTCCGAACCTCAGATAGGCAGGAGAGAGTCCCCTCGCAAGTGTCACAAGTCTCTTGGAGCTGCAGAGAAGCACAAAGAGATACGAGGAGGGACCAACGTTACAAATCTGGCCCACTAAACCACAATACAGACCAGTGCTGTCTAGAATGAACACAGAGAGGGCAACCCAACATTCTCACCACAAGGGACTCGGACAGCTACAGGTGAAGGCTGATTATCCATTTGGCAGGTCGAAGAAATCTGGGCAATACTGATGAGAAAGATGGGTGCACGAGGGAGCATGGTTACTGGGAGAAAAACAAACCTCACTGATGTAAACAACTGGCACATCAGCATAGTCCCGCTTTGGAAATGCCATACTTCCACAAGAAATGATTTTAAGTTAAGGAGCAATAAATCTCCAAAAACAAAGTACAACACTAATGATGTTTTTGTTTTTGCAATGTGAGGGCACAGACATTTAGATCTGCTGTTTGCAATTAAGTTTAAAGCAGCCCTCCAGTTTATGCTGCATGGAGCTAACTCTTATCAAAAGGATCTTGGTAATATTTTAGTGCCAAATAATCTTGATTAGTATCCCTGTCATTACATGTGGGTTACTGGAAAGAGACAGAGACAATAGCTATGACACCCGGTGACCTGAAACATATTTCTTTTAATGCATATTTAACTTAACTATTTCCTTGTAATTATTGTGTTACATGCTACAACTATCAGTAAGCATGTTAATTATAGTTATATCCTTTACTCCATTATCTAATGAATATGAAATAATTTTTCTTGACATGACTAAAAAACCAATGTGATTTATTTTAGTAATAGAATGTCTAGAAAATTGTTTTCTTTGATATGCTCATTAAAAAAATGTAAAGGAAAGACACACATACTGTAGTTTGGTGTAAGCCTAGCTGTCAGCATATGATTTTAAGCTTACATTTTGCTTTTTATTACATGAATTGTTTTCATAATCGTTCCAAATAAACTAAAGAAAGATTTCGAAATACATTCAAGCAGGTGATGTTCATGCTCTGTTTGTGTCTCTTCAAGGGCTGAAGAACAGAAGAGTTTTGTAGATCTATTAAAAAACGCAATATGAGGAAATAGAAGAAAATGTGAAAACGGGAATGTTTTGAAACTTAATTGAAAACAAGTTAAAACGGGGTATTAAATGCGTTTATGAAATGTAAATATTATATTCCCTAAATTAAGAACAGAATTCAGAAAGCCTCTCAGTTTTCTTTTCGAACAAGAAATAATACAGCTCTTAAATTCACAAAACTAGAATTTAACAAGTGCGAAAAATCTGTAATCCTTTAAACTAAATTTACTTTTCAAAATATTTTGTTTTATATTTGAAGTTTTAAGCCATTTATTCGGATTTGGAAATGTAGTGCTCGTAATTTTACGATTTTTACAACTCGCAGAATCCCGCCCATTTTAAAAGACACACTAGTTATGGTCGGGCGTCTTATTCCCTGTCCAGGACTCTCAAAAAGAGAAAGGAAAAGATGGATTAAACGATATAAATAAACAGCACTTCCCCTCCCAAATCTGAGGTCACAAATATAGCCTAATTTAATGTTATTTTAATAGGCCTATATACAATTTAATAATCTGGGGAGTTCGATATTTTTTTTAAAGAATAAGTAACACAAAACTTGCTTCGTAACAAGGTAAAAACAAAAGTTGAGTTTCATTCAGCACATCATTTGCAGTAAGCATGGATTTATAGTGGGGAGGCAAGACATTTACCAAGTGGGCTACATTCCGGACTCCCTCGGCCAACAATTCATAGGAAGTGGTTTTAATGTCGTTTCTATACGCTTTCTTCGACTTCTACACATGTAATGTCTTATATAAAGTTTTTATTAAACGAATAGATTTAAAAACAACTCATTGACATTAAGTAAGAAATGTGAAAATCACGGTTTATGTCAAATTAAATTTCCAATATGGTCTTTTCCCCCGTGAATGTATTACGTTCCGTAGAACCCTACAATCTATAGTATTTTATGTTCAAATTAAAAAACCTGAATCCGTGACCTTTATCCGTAGAAGGTCAAAACAGAAAAAAATCAGTTGAGTTCAATTTATGCTGCACTTATAAACGTAATAAATTATTCAAAGAAATGTGTTTTAATGTAAAATTGAAAAATATTTTAGCGCACATCTTTGAAAAGGACAATTAATGAAATTAATACCGCAAGATGTCCCGAAAAAAAAAACACCTTGTAATATACAGTTGACATTTCAACCATAAGCCTCCTTATTAAGATACGTTTGAAATATCTTAAAATCAATGTACTGTTACATTGACTTTAGGACATTTCAAACGTATCTTAAGAAATGTATTACTATCGTTATCGACAAATTGTCACAATTCTTTATATCAAAAACCAGAGATTTTTTTAAAGCAAAAAATTATTACAATAATAAAACCTAACAACATATATGCGAAAATCTACGAAAAAATAAAATGACATTCATTTTATTAATTTGTTCTACAATATATTTACATCCATTCAAAATAAAAAGGATATTTTTATTTTTAAAAGCTGTGGATTTTTTTAATTAAAACTTAGAATTACCCTATACTAATCTAGACTTAATACACCGTGTTCCATAAATAATGTAGAGTCGATTTCCATAATTAGTGTAGTAACATCCATTTGGAAATGTATGTCGATATCAAAGGTATTTAGAACTCCTGACAAGTCATGTTATTTCTCTAACAAGAGAAGAAAATAAAAACAGGATTGCAGGATTTGTTCTGTTGCTGTAGGCTTCGACCCAATAGGTCTGGCAGGCCTACATTTGAAAAGAACGCACCTCTAAGAAGGAGAAAGACAAGTCTGTAAGTCTGTGTGGAGGACAACGGGTGAAGTTATGACAAGCCGAAAAAAATGGAAAAGAAGAAGCTCTGTTTGAGTAAAAATTTAAGAACGTTTTTAAGAGACAGGAGTTTTCGAGTTTTCGTTTAAGTACTTTTCAAAAAGAATCCTACTGGACTTGTCAGAATGCTTATCTAACTGGAAAAAATAAAACTAGTAAACATTGTTGAATTGCTGACAGTCTATCATTAGCCTGCTCTGGGTAGAAAAGCTTTCTTACCATACGAATAGCTTTTACATGTAGCCTACAAGATCGTGTGACATATGTTCTCCAGTTGATTGTTGCTGCCTTTGTGAAAAAAAAATCGACGGTTCTACTTTAAAAAGCCGTGGTGCAGAATATTAAGAAAACGTGAAGCGACCCGTTTTCTTTATTTTATTACTCAAGTCTTGAGTAATTCGTAGTAGACTAAAAGACGAAATGACAACAAGTTTGGAATTGTTCACTTCCAGGTCAAAAATGAAAGGATTTTAAAAAATAGTCGGGAATGTGTGTGTTTATGTGTGTGGAGGGGGGGCTCTATTAACTCTTTCATTTTATACAGGACTTATTGTTCTCGTCTAAAAAAGTGCATGGACCAAAACCATGACCGAGCAGTTAACATAAACCAAGACTGAGGTTCAAAGGTCACATGCCCCCACCCCTTAAGACTAATTCATATAATGAAACCACGCTACGCTTCATTTTGAAAAAGCATAGTTGTAGTTGTTTGCATACCTTTAAAGAAACGTAAAAATAAGGGGGGGAAACTATTAAGATCAATTGTTGTATTTTAAAATGGACATACTGTACTACACTCTAGAATTCCATTGGGTTTGCCAGCACTGCAACTGTTTCTGCTATCAACCACTATTAGAAATGTCTGCAATAACAGTGACAGTGGTACAAATCATAAAACCCCCAAATCATGCATTTCTAGTTCCGTCAAATGACTTATTTATAATACCGACCGTTACCTGTTACATGTGCAAAGCAGAAAGAAGTATGGTCAATGGAATCGATCGGTCCCGCTATAGTCATTTGTGGGAAAGGGGGCGTAAAGGAAATCTCCAAGTCTGAATGTGCATTTTAAGATAACTTAATCATTAAAAACAACACCAGTCACTGGCAAGATGTGTAAGACACTTTTAATATATATTTCACATAGTAATCATAAGTCTAAATAAATGCTCTGGTGAAAGTCAAAGTCAAAGTCAAAGTTATGTCAAGTGATAATACTGTACTTCTTTGCGAAAGCTTACAGACAGCATAGAAAACTAATTAAAAAGTGAATGTGTGTTCGAATTGATATACCTTTCAAAAATGCCCCCCATTGAAAAGTACGTTCTCGGGCCAGTGTAGATCTTGTGAAATATGTATTTTATGACCCCCTTAAAATATTTTTTTCTCCCAGATTGTACTGAAAACACAATATTAATAGCGCGGGGTTCCGAAATGTGGCAACAGCTACTAACGGGCTATTGCCAACGAGGTAATGTGTTCCACTGCTATGCACTTAACTAAGAACACATTGCATTTTCACATGAATGATGAAACGTTTTATTTTCTGTGACTGAAAAAAAGAACAGAAGCTAAGGCGATTTGAAATTACCTCTGAGGGGGAGAGGTAATGATGGTGGTGGCGCAGGAGAGAAAAAGACGAATAGTATAAAAGTTCTAAATTACCTTAGGAAGTCGAGCCACCCGTCTTTAATGATAGAAGGGTCCAACTGCAAGGAAAGGAAGTTTTCATTTACAGTCTTTACAGGACTCCGCGTGTTCACGTCAAGGAGAATGAGCGTTCTTTCCATGAACCCCTGTCCCTTCCCTCCCGAAGCCGTTTTTCTGTAGGCATCCGCCGATGAGGATATCAAGGGTTGCACCATCAAAGCAATGGATACCAACCACAGAGAAGAGCCGAAGACAGGGGAGAGGCAGTGCTGGGGCATCATCATCCACTGAACACCGGGCGGAGCACCTCGACTGAGAACCTGCTGAAGCTATGAAAAAAAAATGGGAAAAAACAGATTCACGGAATGAACTGCCTTAAGTTCAATTGCCCTTCTCTATGAGCATAGATATCTGTTTCTATCTTTCTGTCTTTTTCTCTACACCCCCCCCTACCCCTCTTCCCCCATGTTTTGGAGCTGGTGAGGGGAATTCACGCCCCGGGCCAGCCTCCTCTCGAGCTGAGCCAAGAATTGCTATAGTCCAGCACCGCCCCTCTATCAGACACAGAACTGGCTAGTTCTTAAAGGTAAGATGGCTCTCATTTAACACGTTAGAAGTCCCAAAGGGGGAAATGCACTAGTATTTCTGTGAAACACGCTATATTAGCATAGAATCATGTGCATTGCGGATCTACGGTCAGGCTTGTAGCCCAACACAGTGCTGTTCAGTAACTTTAGACTGCTTTGTTTTACAACATTTCAACAGTATAAATCTATAGTACTATCATATGAGGACACAATCAACATTTCTTGTAGATCTAGAAATCTGGGAACACATTTTGTCTCTTCTTCGTAAATATTGCACCATGGTTCAGGATCAAATTACATTTTACTCTCATAAACAAGACATATATTAATCAGATCCGTGCAGACTGACACAAATCACAAATCAACTTCAGATGAATATTTGAAACGTTTCTTAGAGATGTTTCAATCATGTTAACTGAACTGCTGTGGTTTTCCAAGTAAGCTAAGTCAGCAAAAAAGGTCTATTTACTTTGAGCAAGCAAATACAGTTGCCAGTATAATGTAGCATTCTCAAGATAAGGTTTCTGTAAACGCCACATTCTGTTACATACTCAAACCACTTACGTTATATATATTATTCGTATATACTAATACACGCACAGCTATCAGAAGAACATGGCAACAATAGCATCTTCAAGACGCCGAATTAGTGCGAAACCAGTCCTTAGTTCTTAAATGTCTTGAATGAGGCTATCTGCAAAGCAATCTAGAATTGCCTTCGTGATTTAAATATTATTTTGCTTAAAATTGTGCCTCAAATATTCACTTGTGACTTTCAGACGTGAAAACGTAGCCAGAAAATGGCCAAATAAAACGTTTTAGGCCTATAAAAAATCCCCTGAAGTTCTTCACTGCCAGAAACCAATGTTTGTGTTGATAATACTCATCTTTTTTATTTTGTTTTGTGCAGATGATTCAAAGCTTACAGTAGCAATGAGCAGCTCTGCTATTTGGAATCTCTACTTCAACGTAGATTTCATTACCTGTCACCATTTTACAGAAGCATGTGGGCATCTGATGCATTACATGAAAGTTACAGGTTCCAGACCTCATCGGCCATTAAAAAAAGCCTTTTACCCTTAGCTGGAACTGGCTCACGTGTTATGATGTCTAGGGGGAAAGTTATTAATACACGATTGGTATAGCTAAGAGCACGTTTGACTTCCAAGATCACTTCAAAGATCCACTGTTTGAAGGAGGACCTTCTCATAAAGTCAAATTTATGAGACTTTTAAGTTTATCTTTGTGTCTGACGTTACAGAGGTAAAGTGTCGTACTGTACATACTTGTCGTACACGTACTGTACTATTCTACCAGTGTCCTACGGTGACATTCTGTAGCACGCTCTCTGAGATATAATGTAGCTTATTCTTATGATTGTCGTTGTCGTTGAAAGTGGTGTTAATATTGCTGTTCCAAATTTTTGAGTAAATTGATAGCATGTCTAAACGTTTATATTGACGCCCAAACTGCAAACAATATAGTTTGTATTATCTTAATTGTTTTAATCACAGCAGTCACTTTGTTGCCATTCTTCATTTCCTTATTTCCTGGAGAGAGTTTTACTTCGTCTATAAGGACAGTTCTATGTGCATTTTTACGCAGGCCTATCGCTAATAAAAGCAAATTACTGCGTTAAACTACTCTACAACATGCACACGAGTGAACTTATCGAGATTCATATTAACTTCACACAACTCAAGCAGCGCTGTGTTTTTATTTTTTCTTGCCTACCTTTCCTCGTGGAATTTCCCTCTTTTTGCTCCTTTGCAGCTCGGGCGTTTACGCAGCTCCTTAATCTAACCTCTACTGTACTATGAACTTATTCAGATTCCTGCAGTCTCTGGGCTTCACCGTAATATTTTTTTTGTAATATGTCATTTATTTGATCTTTATCACATTATGACATTATCACTTTATCACATTATTGCAATCATCATAATTATTGTTCATTAAGTGTTTTGATGAATTGAACGCACTCACAAACATATCTAAATAACTAAATCTGTTCAAAATATTTCCCGAATAATAATTTTGTTGGATACTTTTTTTCCCTTTTTTATGTCGGATTAATTCATTTTTAATTCTTTTTTATTCCGTTTTTTGAAAATTTCCAATAAGGAGCTCTCAATGTGAAAATACGAATATACTCAAATCACAAGGTGTATATCTATACTTTGATTATTCTATTATCATTAAATACATCGAATCCATCCCATATCTTGAGAAAATGATATTTTTTAAATTAATCGAAAATCGGATTTTGAATTTTATAGAATCATTTAATCAACCCGATAAATAATCCCTATCAGTTTGACAAAGAACACGACACAGTGAAAAAATGAAATGAACAACAAACGCAAAGTCAATTACACAGCAGGCTGTAGCAGTGTTAAGGAGAGCGAGTGTCAAGCAGGAATTATGTAATCATACAACTGAAAGCACCATCAGATACAGAAGTATACAAAGATACTCTGCACATCACTCCGATGTAACAGGGGCAACATAAAGATACTTGCACCTTTTAATTAGATGAACTGTAAAATGGCACAGAGATGCAATAAATTATAAAGATTTTAAATTATTTCATATATATGACCTCCTCTTAAACTAGCGACACATTCTTCTAATATACAGTGGGGTACAAACACGATGAGTGATGTAAGAGATGTCAATGATGAATCTGAAGGCAAGATTTTTAAGATATCAAGGGAGTTATTCATAAAACCTTCATTATCTGTTTTGTCATGGCAGTATAAGCTGTTACCATTTCGTTGTGTTTTTCTTTTGCGATCTATAAACAGGGTTTTCTGGCGTGGCAATGTAGTTGCACTGGCCGACAACCACCCCCCTTTCCTTATCTGCATACACTGAAAGTGATTCATTAAAAACATCGATGACAGTAAATACCTTTTAACTGTACAGACAATGCTACTGTATATTTCTAGCTGCTGTCAGCAACGTATAGGAAAGGTTTAAACTCTCGTATATATAGTGTAGTGAAAACCGAGAGCAATTTTCATTTCTAACAGTATCATAGGCACAACTCAATTTGACTATGTTAAGGATTCTATCGGGAGAAATGAGATAGAGGAAATCCTTCCTGCGAATTTGTCGGCCTGTGCCTCTAAATACGGATTTCTCTGTTTTTAAACTTCACTCAAGACAAAACAGTTCAAGACACAAAACGACGTTAAATCGTTGTCTGAATAAAGAGCGGGCCTCTGTGGAATGCTGGATAACCACTGATCATAAAAGAGTTCACGTTTCCGTTGATTTCAGCAATACAGTTTCAATCAGACTATCCATTATTGATTTCGCTTCTGAATTTCGAAACAGTACTTTTTCCATAATATTTAAGAATATCATAATTTTGATCGTTAATTTAGCCTGTCAATATAAACTTGTCTGCCTTTTCTTTGCGATTGTGAAATGTTATTCTTTTCTAAAGAACCTGCTTTTTAAAAATCTGCTACCCGTTTTGTTGCCTCGTTTATACGAGGTTGTTGCCACCGCTTTCAGTGGCTATATCCAAGATGTGGATGTATAGGCCCATACCGAGTCGCCCTGACATGTGGCTCTTATGGTTCTGAAAGGCTCCTCTAGTCTAGACAGTAAATAAGCTCATTTCCGTGTAAATCAGTTAACGTTTCACTTTTTCATTGTGCTGATAATTTACAGCATTTTGCACGAAGGTGGGTGGATGTATGGAACAAACTATTCTGTCATCTCTCATGTTTTCTACCAGGATTCTTCAAAAGATGAGATTACAGGATGAGCCTCTCGACTCGAAGGTACAGTAATAACAACCTTACGATCTAGCTGGGCTAAATGTCCTGCTCTTATTTGTAACCTTACATTCAATTTATAATGGAGCAAAATATTTTTTATTTAACATAAATCTAAGTTAGTGGTTTCAAAGTACACAAATTCCATTTTAAGGACAACTTAATAACAGTGTTAGTTCCTGAAAAACAACTCTGCTTTTGTTTTCGCATAATTTGTTTGCACACATTTTAAAGGTTGTGCTATTATTAAAATGTGACAATAGCCGTAATTTCACGCATATCTCTGCATGGGACTAAGGTGATTATTGGGCCTTGATATGAACACCCGTTACAATCGTGGAGAATAGCCAGCTAGTTACAGAATATGTCTCTCACGGCTTGAAAAATCTCAGCATTATTACTGGAAAATATTTTTGTTACAGACGGATCGAGATAATACATATCTTTTCTACAAGGTTCTTAGCATAATACATTTTGTGCGAGTTTTGCCCTATTTGCCAATCTATCATATTCATTTAATGTCACAAGCCGTTACAAACGTGCCGTCTACTGCCAGCACTGTTATCAGACTTTCATATTTTCTTTTGAATGCTAATTAGAGTTGGTTGTATTGACACTTGCCAAGATAATAGAACAGTAATTTCCCTTCACATGTCAAGTCCCAATAGAATATAACAGATCAGGTAAAGGTTTATTCCATGCTGAAAGGAAAAGAAAAGAGACAACGTTTCGGCTGTGGAGTCTTCTTCAGGTGTGAAGGCACCTTAAGGAGGATCCACAGCCGAAACGTTGTGACTCTTTTCTTTTCCTTTCAGCATGGAATAAACCTTTACCTGTTCCTGTGCAGTCTACGCATGCTGACGCAGCTACATACTTGAACTTCTTCAACCAATAGGATATACAGTACCACGTGTTTTAACGGGGTGACGTCTATTTCTATTCTTAACTAGAATAATCCTACTATTCCTTCGCCTACATTTCTCAAGAAACATAGATGCCATTCTGTTAACATCTTCATCATAATCAAAGACAGCGAGTTATTGCATTTGATGTTGTGATTTCAGCCTTAAAGAAAAACAAGTCTATATTAGATTTAATCACACAAGTAATCAGTATTACATCAGTAATGCAGAGAGGGGCGTCTTTTGAGCTGTGGAACCTGATTATGAGACTATATGTTTCCGTTAAGTAAAAAATCCTGGCCGAATGTAAATAGAAACGTTTAAAAAATAATCTTTTGTTGCTGGCTACTGATAGACATCCTTTCTAATGCACTACCCTACGTTTATTTTTGAGTGAAATATTCAACATTTATAGCTGAAATAATAAGAGACAATTAGGAAAAAGTCCTTAATAAATCAAAAGGGGGGAAGATAGAGGCACCCTGTAATTTACTTTTTTTAAAAGTTTAAGCTCGAGGCAACATTAAGTCCTGTTTTATATGTTAGAGGTCTTTATCCACACTTGAAGGGTAGAATGTTGTGCAACTCAAGACAACCGGGAAGTTATAAAACTATGTTGCAGCATCATGGAAAAATCGGATCAGGAACATTTTATTTAATCTAGTTAAGCTTCAATTTGGTGTAAATTAGGCACATTTGCAAACCTGTAAGACTTTGAAGACAGCAACGTTAAAGCAACCACTATTGGTGTCCAACACATGTTTAGGGTCTATTAAAAAAAATCAATTCAGGTCTTTAGAAAATGCCCATAATAGGAAAATGAAGATAAACAATTTCAGATCCCGCATAAAACATAAATGTTACGGTAATATTTTTTTATGTAATATATGGAAATAAGACATTTAGATAGGGAGGGAATTATGTTACCATGTACATTACCTAAAGATGGACATTTTTATGCGAATCTGAGGTTATTACAAGTCGGTAAAAATGTTTTCTACCTTTAAATTTAAACTTGCTAAATTTAAAGGTAGAAAACATTTTTACCGACAGCACCAAGGAATTACTTTACAATTGCTCTTCTATAAAAAGCAAATACTATAGACGTAAAATAAACACACACTGATGTGTATAACAATGCTGCTGGAATCGTCAATATGCGCAAAATTGTGTGGTTCCTGGTATAAAATCAAAACCATTTGTTTATTGTATTGTAAGTGAATTTGAGCCGCTTTTATAGGTAATCAATGTTATTTTTTATAACTCATGGCACTGTTCTCCACTGAGCAAGAAACTGAAACGTACAGCAGAGACTTTCAAAATGAAAGTCATTCAGGTAAAATTGAGGGGCATATTTATTTCAAATGAAGTCAATATTTGTAAATATCTGCAAAACTCGCAAGTTCTGTTAACTATATTAAATCGAACTCATGCAGGTCGTGAAAATTCAGAAAGTATAGCGATGCTTTTCTCTTGGTGTTTTTGAATTCAAATGAAATAGGCGTGTTAATATTTCTATAGAGCTACAGATGAAGTCTCTACCAGTGATCACTTCTCCTTATCTTCACTGTTCCTTGACACCTCGCTCTCCTGTACCGCGAAGTACTGTAGACTGGTTAAGCTATTATTTCATTTTGTTCGTTTACCAAACGAGAATGTAAACAACTACTCGCATATTTCTCGCTTTCGGTATGAATTTGCGGTAAAACCGTTTTTTTCTTCTTTTTAAACCAAATATGTGCGAAATGAAAAGCGGGTGTGCATTTTAGACGTTGTTAATTGTCCATTTCAGTAATTTATGTTTTCTTGATTTGTCTAAGTGAATGTAACGACATATGATCTACAGGATGTTTAAATCTATGCTATATATTTCATTTTTATTTGTTATTAAATTTCATTCAGTTGGATTTCTTCAAACAAGATTGTACTTCATAATTACATTTGAACGGGATTTTAAAATTATAGAGGGTCCACACCGAAGAAAGAAACACCATTCTCTCAGCTCTCTTAAACCGTTAAAATTACTTCTAAGCAAAAATATAATATTAATATGCCACTGTAAGCGAAATGTGAGCTTATTTCATCAGATGTCCCGACTTCACCTATAAAATATGAGTTTTTATGAGTACCCCTTCTATATCGTATTTCAAAGAGGATGAATGTGAAGGCGCCGAACAGCACAACAGGTGAGGAGACGCGGAGTCGTCTTTGTCTCAGTAACCCAGTGGGACGTGTGCTATAATTAATTAGCTGTCGCGCGCTGCTTCTTTTCAACCACAGTTCAGCTAAATCCCCTGTACAGTTTATTTCCAACTTTAGAGCTCTTGCATATAATAAACAACACCATAGAAAGTGGAGGGGGTGTTAATGGGAATTTAAATGCAGAATATTGCATTTAATAGTTCTTTTCATTTTGTTATTGGTTACAAGGAAATGTCTTACGAGAAACCAATTTAATATACTAAAAAACAGTTATTTACATAAAACAACGAGCGTGCTGTAAGTGTTTGATGTGTTTTTTTAAAGCGTGTTAAAGCAGCAAAAAATGCTTCGTCAACAACAAAAAATGTGCGTGAAAAGTCACCCGTGGACTGAAGATGAAAACCTACTTTTTAAAATATGTTATAACATTTACAGTAACATGCACATGGAATGAGTAGTGAAAGAACAGTTATTAAAAAAACAAATGATATATCTGATCGTCCATTGACAGAAAAATTAATTGCATAAACATCGAATTTGCGGTAATCTCGTCTCAAAAGCAGAGAGCTCCCATTTAAACAGGGCAGTTTACAGCAGCAATTTGAGCTCACAGGTACAATAACTGTCCGAGGCGAGAGGACAATATCCCACGAGCTTCCTTTTTGCAGTCCATATTACATACTTCTGTATGTAATGCAAGCGAAGATTTTGTGCTGAGTCTATTGGTTTTAACATGTAACCCTACTGTATATATTTGAGTAAGAGATAGAAACATATACTCGCTCAATGTAGTGCGTGCAAAAATATCTCTGTCTTAACAATAATTACAAACAAGGGGATACCATTCGATCATCCTTCTTCTTTAATTATAACGCTAGAACAATATAAGAAGGTTATAACATTCTTATAACACCTATAAGAAGGTTACTAACGAGAAGAGGTCACTGTCTTCAACAGGGAAAACACAACTGTGTTGAAAAGTCATAACAAACAAAGCAATGTTTTCTATCTCAATATAGTGTTTCACAACATGGTCTTGTCCGTGACTGAACGCTCATTTGTCTCGATTTAAAAACATTTTAGAACATACATGTGAATGAACTGCTAGAAAATTCGAACCGTTGATGTGGGAAGAGAGCAGAACAATATCTTAAAGCCGTTTTGGTTTGCTAACCTTCAAATGGGGTTTCAAAGAATTATGGAACCTGCACACTTGTAGGATCCTTACAACATAAATTAAGTAGTTACACGAATAAGGCTATGAAATATGATTACATTCTTGTTGTGCCTCTCTTTTAGAGACTTCAAATAATTGAGGTGCGCGGCGGCCTTTTGCGCGCTCTGTCAATCCGCTGGCCAGTGTAGCACAGCTAAGAGCCGAGTCATCTTTCAACAGCGAGCACTGTGTTCAACTATCTGCCTAAACAATGTAGGCTAGCCAGATAAATAGTGTAAAAATATTAGCCTGCTATATTAACTCACTTTTTGAAGTAGTCTGCCTTTAATTTTTGTTTGGCCAGACATAAAAGCTTGTTGCGTCCTAATAGGGCTGAGTGTTTCGAAATTGAACATGGCGTTAACCCTTGCCAGAATTCTTGTAAACACACCACTGCGATGATAGGTTGCATCTAACAGTAACAAAAATATCCCTCAATTTCAGAGTTCTGTAGTAGCTCCCAGCGGGTTTCTTCTCTATTTCTTGACCTTTTATAATATATATAAAAAATATATGACTCTTTAATGCGGTTTGCTTGCAGTTTCATTTTGTTTCTGAAACCCTTGACAGCGAGCAGTCTAGTTTTCGTTGAGACGTGCTTTGATATCTGCCGCGTTTCAGACAGGGTTTCAGCAAAAGATGACAGCTGCGATAATTTTCTTGCAGTTTAAAATAAACCTTGATGGAGCGCCGCAGATTTTTATGGACCTCAGAAAATATTAAAAGCGGAACTTTGAAAAACGATTTGGTGTCTTCCCAAAAGTCACCATTTAGGCCGTTGTGAAATGTCTTTGTATTACAACATTTTCAAAATTAAATGTTGTTTTACATAGTTGACATCCTTAGCATTCTTCATTACTAGGCCTATAGCCAGATATTTTGAAAGCTTCAGTTAAACATATTAAAGGATAATAAAATAATTAGATTAATAAAAAACGGAAGACAAACACAAAGAAATTACATGACCACGGAAAAGTACGGATTTAATTCACTCACATTACGCAGCACAGCTGTATTCTTGAAAGGAAAAAAGACATTTCCACACACCCTTTGCTCTCTCTAGTCTATTGTATGTGACTTCCCGTGGCATGTTAAACTGCTTCAGATCCCTGTAGGCGAAACCATCTAGGATAAAGTATCTTATCTATGAGATCTTTTTGGCAAATGATTTTTCTTGGGATGCTATTAGAGCAATGTTTAAAATCCTGGAACCTTGGATTCGGAGTACCAGTTAAGTCCTTTGTAAGTTTTGCAAAGTACTTAACTGCAAAGTTTTGCAGTTATGTTTAGAAAAAACATAAGGGTCTATTCGGCAGTGTGTATAAGGAACACTAAAAGTGGGAACATAATGATGAGAAAGGTTACAAATGGAGAGTCCATTTGGGACAAAGAGCTTGTGGGTTCATTCACAAGCAGAACCATCAAGCAGTGGTTTGTATTCTGGACTTGTAACTGGACTTTTGTGGATTCAAATCCTACCTGGAGAGCTGTATAAATTAGTACTACCAAATACTTGACAGTTTGGAATAGTAAACTGGTAATATAAACTTAAACTCCTGATATTGGTTGGCTGGAACAGCCCAAAATCCTTGATGTACTGAAAATCCTGATATCTTTTCAACTTTAAATTTCAAGCCACAAATATTTTTATCTTTCTGGTCTATATTGGTTTAATTAAATGTGCTTTAAAATGTCTGCTCTGGCCTTCAGATGTTAATTTGAATACTGTTGCTTGATCTCCAAAGCCCTGGGCTGAAGAATTGGTCTGTATCTTGGCCATCTACCAAACAGTCCTTCTTCATTTAAATATCTTTGTAGTCTTGCTTGGTGTACATTTATTCTAGTTTGTAATTCATCCTGCACTTCTTTTGAAGTTAAATTTTGAAAGATTTTTTTTACATGCTTAAAACATCCTCTTGGCCAATTTTGGTAACTTTTTTGTTGTTAGAAAATTAAAATATGTGTGTGTCTGCTTGGGGTTGTCTCAAAATTTTAAGTGTAGTTATAATTTGTCTTTTATAGCCTGAAGAAAATGTTTAGTAATGTGTTTATTTTTGCTTATACCAGTTAGTGCTTCAAAAACTACTGATCTTAGCCATTCTTCCCTAATACTCAAAATTAGCATTTTAACATGACTAAAATTACGTAATTAAGATGTGTGAATCCTATTATTTGTACAATAATTTACATGGGAACTTGTCTAGTTCTGTTTCTTTGAGTGTACATACAGATTAGATACTGGAGTTAAATCTGTGAGTAGCTGTGTACACAGCCTGAACACTTTCACACAGACCATCGTGTGGCAGTTGAACAGTTTTACTGTATCTGACCTATTCGATTCTTTACAAAATAGTTACTTATTACTTATTCGCCGACAATAAGCAAAAAAATTACCCAACCACCATTTTAAGAAGGTCACTTTGTCTTCGATTGTGAACTGTTTCTTCAAGAGGAGAATTCAGTGATCAGGATAGGGGAGATATTCAACTGTGTTGGCTTCTTCATATGAAAATCATTTATCTAAATAAAACAAAGCCATGTCCCTTTTTCTAGAAAGGAAAATGAAGTCTTTATGCAATACACAAGGTTTAAATAATGATAAAATCCGACAAAGGAATTCTTCAGCTGGTTAGAAAGAAATATAACAAGAGTGCAGTTAATTTGTCAAGTTGCCGTCTTCTGGAGCTGTTTATTCCAGTTTATATTTAACACAAGGGAAATTCCCTGCCTGCCTCTCATATATTAAGGGGATTTAATTTGAAATATATATATATATCTTTTAATTAGCTATAGCTTATTATACTGGAGATGGATGATATTTTTGGATGCACAATGACCAAGTTTATTTTTATAATGGAGCAAAAATACTTTTATCACTGTTACTTTCATTCTGTGTCATTTTATATTATTTTTTCATATAAGCAGAGATGTATCATTTTGAAATGTACATTTAATGTATCTCAGGTATCAGGTATTCTGGTAATAGTCAAAAATCAAAAGCGCAGAGAATCACACAGTGGTCATATAAACTATATTCAACTAAACAGTCTGTCTAAGCCAATCCCCACCTCCCCAATATAAACCAATCAAGGGATAATCACTGTACAGCCTATAAGTGATATAAAACACATCTACTTGCTATGTGTATTTATTTTGTATAAAACTATTTGTATCCTGAAGAGTTTTGTTAGTGTTTTATACAATATTTAAAACTTGTCATATTTATGTGCTTAACATAAAAATTACATTTAGTAGCAATGTTATTGCTGGAATAAGTTCAAGTAGGTTATTGCTTGAACATTTTAAATTATAATACTATATCTATTTGGAATATAGCTACATTATAAAATGTCATTTAGATACAAAGCAATGAAACAACAAATTAAGAAAAACATTATTTCAACTCGTCACTCCCTGCTCCTAAGTAAATCCATCCTTAAGGTTGAACTAACCAGCCAGCAAAGATGATAAAATATGAAGCTTTTTTTCTAAGTCAGCATGTAAACCACATATATTACACATATAAATATGTATATACGATACACATTATAGATGCACTGGCCAAAATGTCCGTCTGAGCTTACCTGTACTATTCAAAACAGGAAGCCACCTTCCCCTGTCATTCATTTCACCCCAGTTTCACTTACTCGTCTGTCTTCAAAACCAGTCGATTAAATGGCAATAGCAGATTCTAAACCAAGACAAAAAGCACCTGGCATTAAATATACTGAAATACTCGCATACGCCTGAAAAAATACAATTCGTTAACCTTAAGAAACTAGGTCTCTACAGATGCAATGCTTGTTATGTATTGTCAAAATATAGTCAACAGATTTAAAACAATGATTAATTCCAATGTGAAATGAAGTATCAGTATTGTTGTTGTCGTTATGATTTTAAATTGCTGTTGTTTTATGGTATTTACCTCAAAATAGTCACCGATTCCAAAAAGCAACGCAATTTCTAATCTGGTACAACGGGTGACATCTGATTTCTCCTTTTTCCGAGCCTTCAGCATTCCATAATAGAAGAGTCTTCCTCAACGTAATTTCATTTTACTAGGTGGTCAGGTAAAACATACAATGTACACCAATGTACACCAGACACAAGACGATATCTCCTGTCGTTCAAGACGTTCAGCCGTGGAGTGCAGCACCACGCTGACGTCTGACAGAGGCGACTGTTTGCCGGCGGTGGCTCGAGACGTACTTCTGAACGTTTTAATGAGGCACGTGAGGGAGAGGTTGCTGAAAACACGCAGCTAATAAATTCGACCGTTACTCGGATCCACATGTGAATGCGGATGTCGAGGACCTGTGCCCACGTATCTGCGATGCCATCAGAAGGCACTACCTGTTATAGCAGGGAGCGGGACGACCGACAGCCTCCCTCTGAAGACTGAAACTAATCAGATTATGTTAATAATTTAATATTGTAGATCTATATGGGATCTATGTAGCTATCACTTAGCCTGCATGATTCCTCATTGGGCTTTATTTCGAAACTCCGAAGTTTATTAATCAGTCTAATTCTGAAAAGGGCAAAATATCAGATTAAGGATTTTAAATACTAATGTAATACAAACCCCATATATATAAGAGCACTTGCTCCGTAGAAAACGAATCGCCTACACTATGGCAGAGAGGTGTAAGCAGCACACGGGTACGGATATTAACATCAGCATGTTTTGAGACATAGGTTTGCTCTCCTATCCCGAGAGTGGAGCAGGTGGACTGGAGCGGGGGCTGACGTGACTGTACGTTTACTTTCTTTTAAAATCACAGTGGCAGTAAAACACAATGAAGGGGTCAGTAGTGAAGACTTAATCCAGGGATAACGCGACTCTGGTTAACAGATGATTTCCTTTTTAACCTCGAAACTCCTTAGCGAATTGACCAATGTTTTTTTTTTTATTTTAGTTAAAAAGTTAAAGTAGTACACGGGAAATTCATGTTTAAATTGTAGGATTTAATTTAACAATAGTCTCTTTAGTACTTTGTAATTAAAAAAAAAACTAAGTGGGGTTACCCGAAATAAAAGGACACATTTGTAAAAGAAGTATTATAAATATTTAACACCGTGAAACAATCGCGTAAAAGGTCAGGCAAGCAAGTATTCAATAATAAGTGGTTAGGCAGTTCAACAGTTTGAGATTCGCATTATTTCAGATAAGTTTTAAAATATGTCAGAATTTTTCATGTATTTAACTTTACACACAACAAACTATTAAAGGCATTGCTTGTTGGGTTTTATGAGCTCATCTTGCATTTAAGTAATTACAAAGATTCAACACAAAGAGCTCATCATTTCTCAAATCTAAATCTATATTAATCTTCTTTGTATATAAACTTTGGAAGAACTTCATATGTCGGGTCCCTTTATTTCCTGATGAAATGGGGTTAAAGACTTATTTTAACTTATTAGGATCTAAAAAGAAAGCGACCGTGCTGCTGTCACACTGGAGTCCAGATGATCCTTAAATAGCCTGCAAAGACTTCAGCTACACTCTAAATGAATCATTCTCACTTAATAATTCTGGACTCCTTAACGCAAAATGTCTCACCTCATTCATTGTTACTCCTCTGCGCGCTGAGTTAACCCAAATATTTTACTGTCAGGTTAAGGCTAAAAATACAACCAGTTACCGCATTGAAATTTGCTGTTAGTTTCAACAGTGGGTTCAGATTAAAAACAGCCTTTTCAGATAGGATACCCGAGCCAGAAAGAAAGTCTTGGAACCCCTGACTCGGAGTGAAGAGGAATAGGAGATACCGAGACAAAATGCAAAAACATGCATACTAAGCCACAGACATCACCAATTATCATCACCCTATTATTACGAGCGGTAACAAAAATGTTATAACTGCAGCAGCAGTAGCGCTCTTGTGGTAGACTACACTAAAAACCTTCTGAGAATAATACAGTCTGGTTTTCAAGCCGAGACGACTCAATATTGTGGTAAAGTCAGCACACAACAACACAAAGCTGTGTTTTTCTAGTCCCCCATCTTTTTAAAAAAAAACCGCTAATATTTTGTTGGTGTTTCTTTTTTGAGAAACGCGAGAGAAACTTGTGCGGTTTTCGTTTGAATATTTTAACAGGTGTCTTGTGAAATATCCAGCTTTTTAAAATAAAACAACAACCAAAGAAGCAAGAACACATTGCAAAAGGAAAATCAGTCAAGTGAACGTTGTACTGTACGTATCTACAGACTCGTATATTGAATGAAAAAAAAATATTTTGGAGAAGATGTTTGTAAGGATAATCTATGGAAATTCGTCAGGCTAGGGTAAAGTGTGCGGTACGGGTTGTTTTTTGCGTGACACCGGAGGCGAATCCTAAAACCATTAGGTTACAACCATAATAGTGAATGATCTTTTGAAGCCAGATTGTGCTTCTGAGAGCACATTTTTGGAAATGTTAATCCATAAATGGTTAGCAGATTTCTTCTTCCCAATCTTTGTTTTCAATGTGCAGTGGAAGGATTCCAGCGTTTCAGCACACATTTCAAAGGAACAGGGTTTATCCAAGCAGTGATGATGTGTGAAAACTGGAACGCAATCACAGATTCCGTGAGAAAAAAGAATTCTGGATTTACGGTGCACTGTCAGTGGCAAAATACAGACATGAATGGTAACCGCACTGCTCCAGCAAAGAGATTTCTGTGGGCCGCAACAACCTGCTTTTAATATGTATAATCAACGATCCTAGAGTAATAGACATCTTGAAACACCACATTACATGAATTAGGAAAACTACAAAAAGTGGAAAGTGCTACACAAACACAATTATTTGTTGGCTATCACTGCACATTGCTAGAGCGCGTCTGCGTTAGCCCAACCAGCTGAGCGCTTACTGTATGTCACAGCAGTGCTGAACGATGAATTCATTTTGAACTCATTACCCGTTTCCTTCCAAGTCATTGGAAAAAAAACAGACAGTCCGTAAACAATAAAGGAAATCATAAGAAACACGTTACTCTTACCTCATGAGATCGTGAAGTCAGATAAACGCCCGGCCATTCGAACTGCTACCGTATCTCTCAAGTCGCTCTGCCTGTGCAAAACGTGTTCAGTTTTACCTTACAAAATCAAGCATGCCTTATTTATGTAACATGAATGATTGTTAGATATTTGTGCCCCGGAGCCAGAAAGGACTTACATATAGCATTTCAGAAGGGGTCTTTTATAAAAACGCTAGATGTATTTTAGTAGCGTCAGCATGCGTAGGCTGCAAAGGAACAAGTAATAGGTTTATTCCATGCTGAAAAAAAGAAGAAAGAAAACACAACGTTTCGGCCGTGGAGCCTTCTTCAGGTGTGGTAAATGTATTTCAGGGCTTGACAGAACTGTGTGGTTTGTTGTGGTTCTGTTAATGAGCAACGGGCACTACGTGCTGAGTGGAAATAAACGTCTGCTTCCTCTGCCTCCGAATTTCTTTATTGGGGGGCATTTAAATATTTCACGATTAGACAGGCACTCCTGGTGCGCGGTACTTGAATCCTAAACTAGCTCACGCTTTTCACAGCCAAGTCAGTGCAAAGGGTGCCACCTCGTGGTGTATTTCTATATAACTGGCCAGAGTTTCTTTATTTTTCCATCTATCACTGCCCCATCACAGAGATTTTGCAAATCATGCACATCATCTTCACGTTTATGAAGTACCCGACTGTTATAATGAAGGGAGGTATAATTGTAAATATTCTGCAACTTCTAGGGCTTCTGTGTGTCACCAAAACGGTGCAGGTGGAAACATATTTTAAGTTTATGATATTGTTTATTCTACGCGATTTGAAAAACGCGACCGAACCCAATTGTTTCGTGTCTGACGCACACTACCGGCCGGGCCTGTAGCGGGGTGTTTTCTTAGACCTTTATTCACCCAGCCCTTCGTATTTCTTTTCCAGCGCGGCTGTGGAGAAGCGCAAACAAATTATTTGAAGCGCACAGAAAGGACGAAGTGTCAAGTTTTTATTGTGTACTTCTGGATAAGCTCCAAAATACAAAATACATTTTAAAAGACTCATGACTTGTAAATTTGCAAACAAAAATGCGGTGATGTGAAGGCCAATGTTTGGATTTAGCAAATCGAAGCATGCACTTCATCAAGTGACCTAAACTGGGATTTTTAATCGCTCCTTCAGGGTTAATTTCCTCGGTGGCGAGTCCCCACAACCTTTTCTGCCGAGCGACCCATCAGCATCTGTGGCTTATGTTGTTACTGTATTCTCTGTTACAAGAACTTAACGATAAAAAAACACCGTCACCATCTCTCAAGGTCATCTAGGACGTTCTGGAATGTCATGATAATGCCGTTTTGCAGGACCAAAAAACACACTTTTAACGTCTTCAATGGTACAAACAACCTTACAGTGGCAAATATAATACTTTTTGCTAAGAGATTGCAACAGGAACAACGTCAGTTTTATAGGACATTCGCCTAGTTTTCGAAAGCTATAAGAAAGTATTATGTTAGAATAACATTTTCATTGTACACGCAACAGAACCTTAAAAGACACATTCATACCAAACATAACCTGTCTATATTTATCAATTCAGTGTTTAACTTTAAATTTGAATGCGTCGTTAAATATGAAAATTCAGATACTAGTGCTTTATCGGGAGAAACAGATCGCTGTGACAGGTTACATTGGGGACTGCAGGGAATTAATCGGAAATTCGGCGATTCTGCCCTTTCTTTTCCATTTTTAGCATGAAATTAACCTCTTCTTGCTCATTTGCAGCTCGGAAGGTGACGCTGGTCCCAGCGCTTGTATTGTTTTATGCACTGGAATGATGACAGGCTGAAATAATGAATCTATTCCACGCGTTTTTGTTTTTAAACAAAATCAGCGGTGATTCGTGGTTAGTTGACAGCTGACAGAACAGCGTTATTGGAGAAACGTTTGCTCTCACACGAACCGTGAGCTTCCACGGATTTCCAGAACCTGGCAGCTTTTGGTGCCCCGCTTCTCTGATTACAGTACGTGCTGTAACCTCGCATCTTGCGAAATGACATTACGTCACTGCAGCGCGTTATTCTTAAAGAGGTCTACCCTCCATCGGTCACTTAGCCCCTCTGTATTTACACTGTACGCCAGCTGTTACCCTGATTTCAGTTATAAAGCGTGACATCGCCACGTGACTGCGCTCGCCAATGTCCTCATACAACACATTCAGCATCATGGCTGCGGATGCTGCGGCTGCTAGCGCTCCGACCTGCATCCTGCGACCCGGTTCCCTGCCTCTGCTCCTCATTTTTGCCATTTCTTTGCCCGCATCGGCCCTTGGGCTGCTCGGATTCAGGCCGGAGGACACAGGGGGAGAGCTGTCCGTAGAAGACGGGGTGCTGAAGGCGACTGAGGGAACACGGTTCAGACTGCGTGTGTACTATGCAGCATCCCAGCAGAGACTCAACAGAAGTGTCAGCGGCAGAGCTGGGGATGCGGCTGCAGCGCCGTGGATCGCTTTTATTGAAGAGCCAAGTCCGGGCAGAGAGGGACAGGTGCACCCCAAACGGAACCTCTGTGTGGACAAGAATGCCAGGACAACCGATATTGAGCTCTTGGGCTCTTTCAAGTCCGCATCCAGCCAGAATTCAATCCTGGTGGAGCTTCTCGCCAAGGACCTGCGCAAAGGTGAGAAAATCAAATATTATTCCATGTGTGCCTTTGATGGGATCAAGTGGGAGCACTTCAGGACTAGGGATTTCTGGCTGGCAGTCGTAGAACGTTCTCCAGAGGCCGACGTCTGGCTGCAGGTCATCGTCTCGCTGTTACTCCTGGCTTTTTCTGCCGTCTTCAGCGGGCTTAACCTAAGTCTGCTGGCACTGGACCCATTGGAGCTCCGGGTGATCCAGAACAGCGGTACCGACAAGGAGCAGAAGCATGCCAGGCGGATACAGTCCGTGCGAAAGCACGGCAACTACCTGTTGTGCACCTTGCTCTTGGGCAACGCCCTCATCAACGCCTCTCTGGCAGTCTGGATGAGCCACATATTCGGAGTGACATGGGTTTCCATTCTGGCCTGCACCGTCGGCATTTTCTTTGTCGGGGAGATCCTGCCTCACTCTGTCGCCTCCAGACACGGGCTCGCCATCGCTTCCAAGACCATCTGGGTGACGCGGCTGCTGATGCTCATCTCTTTCCCCATCTCCTACCCCATCAGCAAGCTGCTGGACACTGTCCTGCACCAGGAGATCAGCAGCTTTTACACCCGGGAGAAGCTGCTGGAGATGCTGCGGGTGACGGACCCCTACCACGATCTGGTGAAAGAGGAGCTGAACATCATCCAGGGGGCCCTGGAGCTGCGGACGAAGACCGTGGAAGACGTGCTGACCCCGCTGAACGACTGCTTCATGCTGGCCTCGGACGCCGTGCTGGATTTCAACACCATGTCAGAGGTCATGCAGAGCGGATACACCCGGATCCCGGTGTACGAGGACGAGCGGTCCAACATCGTGGATATTCTTTTTGTGAAAGACCTGGCTTTCGTGGACCCGGACGACTGCACCCCCTTGAAAACCATCACCCACTTTTACAACCACCCCCTGCACTGTGTGTTCAACGACACCAAGCTGGACACCATGCTGGAAGAGTTCAAGAAAGGTAAGGCTTGCCTCCCACCCTCTCGCAACCCTGGCCCACGAAGGAGGTCATCTCGCTGAGTAAAGCTGATGCTTCTGACTGTAATATGTTCAATATTTCTGGCGCCTGAGGAATTTAAAACCTTGCTGACGCTGAGATGAAAAGACCTTTAACTGCTGCTGCTCCTGTTGAGCACTCCATCCTAGGCTTCCAATATCTCAGCATCCAGTGACAAAAAGCTGTTTTCGCCTTTAAGTGTGTAGAACATTTTCAGAAATGACTGTTGCTTTCAGCAGCACAGTGACACAGTGGTTAGCAATGCTGCCTCGCAGCAGTCCCTGGGTTCAATTCCTTGGTGCTGTCTGTCTGGAGTTCATACATTTTCCTCATGTTTGCATAGTTTTCCTCTGGTGCCCTGGTTTCCTCCCAAAGATTAAAGACATGTTGGTAAGTTAATCAGCTTCTGGGCAAATGTTCTGGGGTGTGAGTGTCTGGTTGTCTGTGTGTTTATCTGCCTTGCGATGGACTGGCGTCCCTTCCTGGATGTGCCCTACCTTGTGCCTGTTGCCTGCTGGGATAGGCTCTGGCTTCCCTGTGACACTGAATTTGAAGAATCGATTAGAAAATGGATGACTATTGTGCTATCAGTGGTTTCATTTAACATGGTTTATATTTACACAGTTTACACAACATATTTAGTTTTCAAAGAGATATCAGATACCCTACAGTGGTAAATGGATTTTAAGTTAGAGCCCAGTGTTTCACACAGTAGTGGTCAGAGCTTAATTACAGCTTAATTATAGAAATGTTACTGTATATCCAAAGAGGGAGTTGGCAGTAAGTTTACCTGGGGCAGATGATAATGTTTTTGTCTTATCAAAATGCTAGTGTGAAACCTTCTGTTCAATATTGTGATGTGATAAAATGTAAATGTATTTATTGATTTGTTAATCTGGAGAACTGTGCTTATCTACAATGTGTGATGAATCCAGGCATGAAGAATATGTGATGGGGTGTAAAAGGTATGTTTTAAGTACTGAGCCCTGTACAAATTGGGAATGGTTTGAGGAAATGTGGACAAACATGTTTGTGCTCCTGGGTTGTATGACAGATGACAAGAGTGGAGGAAAATGCTTTCTTTCTACCATTATCTTTACAGTATTAGCGAGAATATATTTCATAAATCATATATAATAAAAGATATCCTGAAAAGCCAGTATATGAAACTATGAAAGTATGACTTGGAAAAGAAACATTTCTCTTTATATCGCCTTAATACACCAAAACCTATTCAATGCAATAAGTAATCTGTACAAGTTGTAACATTAAAAGCTGATTAACATGCAATGTCACATGGCAGAGAACAAGGGAGTTGTTTCTAAGCAGAAAGTTAAAATGAAAAAACTTTTCCATGCAGCTCATAGCTCTTTACATTCAGAAGGAGCTTAGCAGAACTGTAGGCAGGGTCTGCGATCCGCAGAACTGCAAAGATAACTGTTCTCAAGCTTGCTCAGAGCTGGTCTGATACCAGAGTATGTTGTTGTTTGTAGTTCACTATAGTGATAACTCTCTGATACCGCGAACAGTTTGCAAATATGCTGGACACTTTGCAGACTGGAATTGAGCTGCAAAAGCGCTGTTTGAAACACTGAGAATGAACTCGTTCCCTTTTTAACACAACACCAGCCTGAGCTCTCTGGCCAGGTGTGTCTGCCTGCGAGCAGCCACTCTTTCTTTTCCTTTCAGACCCGAGCTTCCAGGAGCAGGCTGGGTGCACCAGCCCTCTCAGGCTGCTATCTGGGGCTCTCTGCCTGTTTCACCCCTCACCCACCGTCCACAGCATCTCCACAGCATCTCTCAGAAGTCTCTGGCGTGCCCTTGCTGTAGAAAGGATGAGGGATCTCACAGCTGATGTATGAACAGTATTGTGTACCCCTACAAAGTGATGAGACAGGGTTAATCCCCAGAAAAGAAGTGGCTCAGTAAATGTTTCACATATATGGAAATGTGTACAGTAATATGCAAAGCAATAGCATATAAATAAGAGGACATATGAAAATTCTGGGGGTTTAGATTTCTAGAACAATCTTAAAATGTTCTGCAGAACCAGCCAGGAGACAGTGAGGCACATATATAATCATATTGTCTAGGGACAACAGTCTTCGGGGTTGAAGATATGCTGTTTGGCACAAAGCACTGTCTCTCTTCTGACAGTGACTTTACAAAAAGCTCTCATTTCTCCTTGTAGGTAAATGTATATTTATATATTCCCCAAGAAAAGAAAAATAAACTGCTCTATTCTTAAGTTTCTAATTGTGATTGGTCATGGTCATAAATCTTGGCCTCTTTCCCAGACATGGGGCCATGGTCACTGATGAGTACTTTTCCTGACATATAGAGGATTTGTCCACCCACACCCAGCTGTCAGAGATATAAAAATACAGCGTGCAAACAATATTAATATTGTGAACTGGAGAAAATGACAGTGTACGCTGTCTGTGTCCTGAGCCTGCGGTCGTCCAGGAGCCCTGCGGAGGGCTGTGAGAGAGAACCAGCCTGCTGGGGTTGCTCACCCTCTGCCCTTTAGTCTCACTGAGGACAGGAGGGGCCCAGTCTTACTGCTGAAGGCTGGCATTCTCCCAGCCGGGGTGGATGAGCTTTGATCAACGGAGCCCTGTTGTCACTCCGAGTATCAGAGTATCTGACTCTAATTGCCTGTTTGATTTCCTCTTCTTCACTTCTGCAAGGCTTTGGGATTTGACCCAGGAATACTGAGAGAAAGCATACCTGCTTAGACTTTGAACATCCAGGGCTTCCGGTGTTCCAGGTAGTGTGAATTCCTGATGAGAAATGATGGAGGCCGTCTGTGTCTCGGGGAGGAGGCAGGATTTACTTTCATTCCCATGACAACGGGAACCAGCAATTAAACTTGTTAGTAATTCTGGTATCAATATACACAGCTGGTGTTTAAATCCATTGTGAATTAATTCATAATCATCTGTTGTTCTAGAGTGGTCACATGTTTCCTCTTATTCACATTACAGCCTCATTCAATATTTTATAGTGCTAAGTATGAAAGGATTGTGCATTTACAGAAAGAGAGGATGTGCTGAAATTGATCCTTTGTAATAATCCCTGAAGTGATTGTGTGAGAAATAAGGTTTTATATAACGATACATGTAGGAAATCATTAGACCAAATATTCAAACTTTCTGTTATATAAACCATGACTCATACTTGTTACCATGACTGTCAGTATGTCAAGAGCTGAAGTAAAGTAATGTGATGTTTTAGCTCAAAGGAACATTATAGCCTATAATTGGCTTTATTTCCATCATCGTTTCTTAGAGCGCATGTCAGAATTGAACCTTGTAATTCATATGACATCATCCATTGCATAATAATCCTCTCTTCAGATGGACAAGGCAATCTGTGAGGTTTAGAATCTGAGCTAGGTAATAATCTCACTGGTGAGCACTTTATATGAAATGAGACAGTTTAGCATGCAAACCCCCCAGCTCATTGCGTTAAAAAATATAATGAGACTCGGCTTCAGATGTGCTTAAAGCTAGACAAGAATGGACGAAACTAACTAATGGCAGGTGACAGTCTTAAAATGAAATGAATGAGTGAATGTTTTAGAAGTGTGGTATTAAAATGCCCCTTTAAGAACCATTAAGAAGCGTTTGACATTTCCATGCTGACAACAACAAACGGAGAAAGCAGCAGTGAAAATCCCACTACACCCCTGACCTTCTCTCGCTGTAGCCCTGCTCCTCCGGCTCGTCATTAGGAACAATGCGGCTGTCACTGGGGGGGGCGAGAGAGAGCTTGAATTCTCCCCTCCTGCCACGAGCTCCCCCCCCAAACCCCCACACGTCTCCACAGCCCTACAGCACTTCAGTCACCCCTGACGGTGCACAGATGGAAACCATGAAAAATTGAACACAGTGCTCTCTCCTCCTACAGCCCTCCCATTTAAAAATGGATTGGTTCTAGCAGGGGGGCAGCATGTGAAATGTCACTGGGATTTGTTCTTCCACTGAGGCCCTGAGAGCCCCTTACCTGTTACTTTATTTCTTAGTGTTCTTTTCAAAGGAGGGTGAAAAATATTTAACTTCTCATCAAACAGAAGACCGCCACGTCTAAAGCCTTTTGAATCCGCACAGATATTGAAGAGCCATTACCATTTCGTATACATAAATTTGCACTGAATAATTCAGGCTTGGTTCTAACTCTTACAGGTGTTGTTTGGGCCGGCATGCAGGTGCTTATGTTCATGTTACACAATGCTCATTCGTAGAAGCGGAAGAGCCGGCCTGTGAGGTCTTTCCTAGCTGTAGCACTTTGTTTATGTTGCACTTTGTTTACTGAGATTCTAAGTTGCTTTGGTTCAAATAAATGTCATCAGTGCTGGTGTATGTCTGCTGAAGATGAGCTGTTAATAGCTTCAAAGCAATATTTATCCACCAAGGTATGAAACTTCAGAATCACGTTAGGATCATCATAAAGGTATATCGCTGTAGTTTCTCTGGATCACAAACAGAGGACTCATCTAGTAATTACACAAATTGATCCAGTGTTTTATTTTTTTTACATCACTGATGCGTGGTACTTGATATGCATGACCCACATACAGGCACAAGATGGTGGCCTTCCTATTGGCATTACCTCCAGAAGGAGCTGGATGTGTGCAGGGATTAGCAGGGACATTCGTGTGGGCTAGATTCCTCCAGGGAGCCGAGTTATGTAATGGCTTGATGATGTAATGTCAGGCACTGCACATCAAGCAGCACCATTCAGGGCACATGAAATAGCTTCCTAAGCAAGCTGCAGGGATTTAATCCTGGTCCCTCAGAGTCCCACACAGCTGGTAGCAGCCAGGATGCACAAACTGGGTGAGCCACTACTAGTCTGCTGTTCAGCAAAGATCAAAGGGCCTAAGGGATCAGTCAGGCCCCTCAGAAGATAGTCAGAAGGTGCTCGTAAAAAGCAACACAAGACTTACTTATTTGTCTTGAATTTCGTGGGTCATAGGGGACAGCTGGATTCATTTTGATCCTTGCAATTTTAAGTCACTTCCAAACTGGATCATATGACACATGGCAGAGATAGTCAGTGACTCGCTAGACTGTATCGCATAAATCTCAGTTAGGTATGTCTAACATCTGGTTCCCTAACATTGGAGCACTTCACAGATAATGCATCAGTCTGTGCAATTAAAAAAAGACTTTAGAAAATACTAAAAGCGAACACTCAGATAGATAGATTCTGACAAAGTCTATACTGTATGTGAGGTGTCAGAGACCTAAAATGCTCATTTTATTATAGGACTTTGAGAGACAAGACTGATTGCTTTCACTTGTGTAATTAGCGCTGTTGTAAGCATGACAGATTGTCAGCCTTTCAAAGAATCAGTAAACCAAATACCAGATCGCTTCCCCCATGAGTAGTGTGCCCAGACAACTGAGAACACAGGGACAGCGGATGTCCAAGCCTACAAGCCAGAAACCTCAAGAGTTCACCACCTTACGTAATCAGTATGACTGCTGTGTTTATGTAATGGTTCATTCACAGAGTTGTCTGAAAAAACCTGTCTTGTTTAAAAAAATGATTCAAGGTTTCCTTTTATCACATTACTTGGAAAGTTTCTAATTACAGGCATAGTCACTAGATGGATGATTGCGTTTTTTTGCAGCCTGTCTGTCAGCCTCTATGTATCTACCTTACATTTGGTGCGCCAGCATGTCTGTGCACCACTGCTGTGACTCCAGGCAGCACCGGCAAAGCTGAGCAGAGCCAGCTCAACCCTTTTCTGGCAATCGTACCAACTGCACAGCCCAGTTAGTGCTGTTGACCCAGGGCTCCAGCACCCCTGCCTCCTCACCTCCTCTCTGCCCCCCTGATGCTGGTCGAAGATGGGCCATGACTCACTTTTCCATGCTTATTAAAGTCTGTAGAACTCTGCCCCTCTAAGAATTCTTGCTGTTGTTTTCTTTCCAACTTCCAGAATGGTATTATTTTGTGTGGTTTTGCACTTCTGCTTATTTTTCTCATATACCATATAATGAAATGCATTTAAAGCCAAGAAGTTCCTATTAAAGTGAAATACTAGATATACTCTGCTCTGAAAAACCGGTTCATTGACAACTGCTTGGGATAAAAGATATGAACTATGTCAACAACCTGAAGAGATTATATGTATATTGTTCTTTATAAGTATATTGTTTATACCCAGGGAGTCTATGTGGGCAGAAGGATCCCAAAAAGGATACAGACAGTCTTTAAACTAAAATGTCATGCAGAAAGGATAATTGGTGGCCATAACATTTACTGTATCAGTGATAATTACACTCCCTGGACAGATAGACACATGGTCAGATTCTTCCCAGTTCTGTAGTTTGATGGGGACAGGCTCAGAAGGTGATCCCCGACCAAGTACGGCACATAAAACGCACAGTTTCTCTTGCATCTAACTGACATAGTTCCTTTCAGTGACACCTGTTTGCTTCTGTCTCTGTGCAGGTAAATCTCACCTGGCTATTGTGCAGCGGGTGAACAACGAGGGAGAGGGCGACCCTTTCTACGAGGTGATGGGCATTGTCACCCTGGAGGACATCATTGAGGAGATCATCAAGTCTGAGATCTTGGACGAGACCGACCTCTACAGTACGACAGTTTGTTGACTGCACGCGTGACAAATTAAATCAGTGATAACCTTCGGGATAGAGTAGGAGAGGACAGCTTGATCTCTTTCGATGGCTTTCGTAAAACCAGATATATTCCATATAAATCAGATATTGTTTTGAAATGATAAGTCAGTAATTTTTTTCTTTATACCGAGTATACTTGTTTACATCTTCCATGTGACATCTCATTACACATCCTCGCTGTCCACACTCAGTTGCTTTAAGATAACGAGCTAGGCATCTACCTTTCACAGCACATGAATAATTGGATTTTAGTGCCCTCTTTAACAGGATGTCTAAACACAACTTTTCCATTTTCATTCTGCTACAGTGCGCAGCATTTCAGTAGGTACTGAGCTGGTTGGTAAAAACAGAGCAGAGTACAAGAACTCTCTGAGGGTTCCCTTGATTTTCATTTCAGCTTCAGTCCTTCATTAATATTAAAATATTACATTTATTGATTAATTCATTCAATGGGATATACTGTATATGTATTTATAGATGATGATTGTGAAGAATCGAACTCGGGTGCCCATAACGTGTATGGAGTTTTTTGGTCCAGGGAGGGAGTGAGGTCAAGGAAGTAACTGAGCGCTGGGGTCAAGCAGAAAGCAGGAGACCCCGTGGTGGCACAGTCCTTCCTGCGCCGAGACAGACTCCAGTGGGTCTGGGGTCAGCAGTGTGGAGGGAACAGGCCGGGCCTTAGTTCTGTGTCATTTGTGCAGCTGATAACCGCAACAAGAGGAGGGTGTCCCATCATGAGAGGAAGCAGCAGGACTTCTCCCTCTTCAAGCTGTCAGAAAACGAAATGAACGTGAATGTCTCTCCCCAGTTGCTCCTGGCCACACATCGATTCCTGGCAACAGGTAGGGAACCTTTTTTGAGTATCTTTTTTTTCTGTGTCCCAGTGAAAACCCATACAGAAAGACAAAGCTACTATATCTGTGGCTGTTTGAAAATGTGCACACGTTCACCTGGAAAATTGGCTTTCTGAAGAGAAGGAAACTCCCTATGAGCACACTATTGTATTTCTGGTTGTTTTGGTGGGGAATCTAACAAAGAAGTTTATCATGTTTTTTTTTCCATACCTAGTTTGCTGTGAGGATTCCAGCACCTATTATTGCCAGATTTTCATAAAGCTAAAATTCCCTTTTGATCTGAAATTAGTTGCTGTTTGTTTGTATGTTGCTGTTTGAACATTGTGTTTTCACACAGGAAAATGCTAACCTTCATATTAGAAGTACCTGCTCATGTTGTAAACTGTACTTTTACTTAGCTGATTTGAAAACAAAAATAATTTAAAAATATTTGCGGATCTAACAAAATGTATCATATGAAATAGTAAAGTTGTTACAATAAATATTTTATTGCACACATCTCCAGCAATGAATGACACTCTTTTGACATATGAATCACTAATACAGCTGCACAGTAGCTTAGAGCAGTCTATGTGAGATTAAATTTCATAATTCATAGAATCATGATCAGTGACTCATTTTAACACACAATTTGACTCGTCAGATTTCAGGAGCTAAGCAAAGTTGGGTCTGGTCAGTGCTGGGTGGGGAACTAACAAAGGAAAACCAAGTTGCTGCTGTAAGAGGTTCTGGTGGACCAGTAGGCGGCGCTCTGCCTCTGGACCCGAAATCTTCCCTTCTTCGCATGACCTGCTGTGTAGTGGGGCTGTTTGCTCCATGATGATGGCTTGCTTTATTTCCCCCAGCTGGGCAACGTGCTGCAGGAGCAGATTAAGTGGGTTTCCCCTTTATGTACAGGAGTCAGTTCAGATCTAAAACACTAAATAAATTAAATGAATGAACAGAAACTGGGTGACGCACAGAGTCTCACTGACACCAGCAGATCCCACTGAAGGACTGTCTCTCTCTTTGTCTGTTCAGAAGTGGAGCCCTTCAAGCCCTCCTACCTCTCTGAGAAGATCCTCCTCCGCCTGCTCAAGCACCCCAACGTTGTCCAGGAGCTCAAGTTTGATGAGAGAAACAAGAGGGCGGCACAGCACTTCCTGTATCAGCGCACCAAGCCTGTCGATTACTTCGTCCTGGTTCTGCAGGTATTTTCACCTCCACAACAGCCACGTATTTCTGTCTTTCAGCCTTGATCTACGGTCCACATGGTTTGCAGCCCCTGGTCTTTAGCGTGCAGTCCACACTCTTCCTCGGTCCTTCAGTTCTGAATGTTAGATCACAGACCTTTAAATCTGAGCCATTTTATTCCAGTTTCTCCTCCATTAATGCTTCTCTTCCCACTCTTTCAGCCCTGCCCCTTAGGTCTGATCATTAGCCCACTCCCTCTTCAAGTCACACTGGAGTCCGGAGTCTCAAGCGTGTGAAGCTATTCTTGCGGTTGTTCACGAGACCTGATTCATAGGCATTAACAACACTCTTCCAGCAACGGCTCAAGATAGGGTTAATACACACTGACTGCAAAGCTGCTTATGCAGCACCCATCCATTAAAAAGGGTGACCTTAATTAATTCTAAACCAAAACGTCTTACTTCTACTGCACGTTAGGGTTGTGGAAATGCAATTAGAATTAAACTAGAGGACCAGCCGTATGGAAATAGGATCCTGGTGGATAGTCAATACAGATTTAATAATGGTAGGTGAAGCTTAACAAACTTGGTAGAGTTGCCCGAACCAGCAACAGCCGTAATGGGTACAAACAGAACATATGATACAGTATATTTAGATTTTCAGACCTTTTGACTGAAAATTCCTCCTGAAAAATTGATTTTTAGGGTTACAGGGTTGATCATTTGTAGATTAAAAGCAGGATAAATACAGAGTACAGGGTTATTGAGGCAGCTATGAGCCTTGTCCACCCACCCAAGATGCCTTTTTTCGTCCTGTTCATTTTCCCCATTCCTTAAAGACAGTAATACCTGCGAATATAGGGATTAAGACATCCTGTTTTCAAGGGCCGTGTGGAGGTGAAGATTGGGAAAGAAGCTCTGCGGTTTGAAAATGGGGCGTTTACCTACTACGGTGTTCCTGCCATCGTGCCAGCCCTTTCCTCAGGTGAGTGTCCTTTGTGCCAGGAGTTGGCTCCCAGAGCCCAGAGAGTTTCCGCCCTCTGTCACGAGAGGAGAGTCGGGTCTTCGATGTCGGGGTTCTCAGTCTTGATTCCCGGAGGTTCTAGTGTCTTCACCCATATTCTCACTTATTTAGCTAGTCTAATTGTTTAATTAGCTGCATAATTGTAATTCATCTTACCAGGCTCTGTGTTGGTATGGAGATATCTGTGGCTCTAATTAAGTCAATCTCTTGATTAATCAACTGTAAAAGACCTGTACAGAAAATCCTATTTATATCTAATTTACAGAATAATTAGGTTCTTTGTTTAATTGGCTTTTCGAGTGGGAATCAGAAGACACTGGTCCCTCCAGGAACTGAGTTAGAGTCCCGTGCTTTACATTTACTGAGGGAAAACATTTCACTACCCAAGCAAAGGGAAAGAAACACGGAAAACCTCATTACTCAAAACACCAATACGAGTCTGGCTTATACTGTATAACAAGTTCTGTGTGCACACTGGCTTTGGTGATGCAATTGACTTAATTAGGGGGAAAGCTGATGTAATGAAAAAAGCCACTGGGAATCGGCCAAATGTTCCAAAATTATATCATAAACAGGGCATTAGTAAATCACCTTTCATATAGAGCACCACAGTGTTTGAAACCAATGTGCAATTTTCATATGACTCTCTCTTCCACATTTGGAACTCCCTGACATCCTGACTCCCTGACATCCCCGATTTCTCTGCAGAGGCATGAATGACTCTCAAATTACCAGCCAACTTTAAGAAAGTCTCAGGCCAGCTGGACAACAATCACCCTTGCACCATGTAGGGAGATTTAACTCATAACACTGGTCTGATCGAAATTATGCAAGGAAATAATCCTGTAATATAGATCAAGTTCCAGACAGAAAATACCTACCCTAAGCAAAACAATGGGCACCTTGTTTTTCTCCTGGCTCCTCCTCTGTCTTGGAGAGAACTTGATATCGCCAGCTCTTTTTCCATCAGTCTGCTGACTCAAGCAGTTTGTCCAGCTGTCATTATTCAGTCAGAATGCATTCCTATTGACTGGAGGGGTCCACAGCCAGTCAGGGTCTCAGGCAGAATAACAAGACCACTGCCACACTCTTTCTCCTGTGCAGCTCAGACTGCCTGCTCTAGGGATGTGGAGAAGTTCCTTACCCGCACTGATAACTGAACGATCTGACTTTTTACTGGCACATTTCTCATCATGTTTTACATCTGCCCTGAGTCTATAAAAAGAAAGGATGTAAACGTTATTAGTCTTATTGGTATAGTGTGGTTATCTCTGTTTACATCACAATGCGAAAGAGAAAGGTGCATTACAAATTTGGGATTATTATTGTTGGCATCAGTTCAGAATTTCAGCAAAGCAGATTTATAGTAAACCAGTAGGAATTAATAGCTGTACAGGTAAAATTGGTTCTGGATTGCCACCTAGTGACAGAAACTGTAAATAACAGGTTTTGGCATGTTTTATAAAAATTCACTTTCATTTACTTGGAAATACAAAAACCTGGGTAGGTATCACCTACTGTGGGTGTGATTATTTGTTTATCACGGAATAAAACTTCTGCAGCATAGCAAACATATCGGTCAAACACCCATTCGGGGTCATTTTAAGAGTGTCATCCATTACGATCAGTAAAGAAAGTGTAAACGCAGTAGGTCAACAGAAGCATTGTTTCAATTCTCCGTATAATTTTTTCTACGTTTTTCTGAAAGCTGCGGCACTACCCTGTCTCTGCCCTGTATGGTCCAGTCCACAGGTCCCCCTCGCGCAGCAGCGGGCTCAACCACTCCGACTCCACAATCTACGGCGGCAGCATGAGCCAGCTCAACACCAGCACCACCACCTACCTTCCGGACTACTCCGTCCGCCAGCTCACCGACCTGCAGATCATCAAGGTGCCCGCTTCCTGTACACTGGAAACAGCCAACAGTAACAACACAGGCACTTCTTACAACACGTCAACTCCTGCTGATCAGACACTTCAATCACCGCCGTTGATTAAATTGTTGTGAAGTGGGTATGAAAATGACATTAAGGTCGTCCTACGAATTTCCCTTGCCCTGCACAGATCACACGGAGTCACTACCAGAATGCTCTGACAGCCTCGCGCATAGACAGCTCCCCGCAGACCCCCGACACCGACGCCCAGATGAATGAGGACAGCACCCCCACCCCCGAGGTCCCCGTGCCCGAGGCTCGCTCCTACAGCATCGCCCTGCCCCTCCCGGAGCCCCGTCTGAGCGCCGCGGCCCGACCCCGTCCGCACGCCGGCGGCACCCAGCACAGCACCACGCTGCTGAACGAGAAGAACCGCATCGTCCGTGAGTCTTTCCGCCCGGCCGCCTGTCGCGGAGCTGGACAGCACTGTGCCGGACACGGCTGGCACAGAGTCTGACAACGCACGACCGTGGGCTAGCGCGGTGAGGGGCGGTGTAGCCTTTACGGAGAGAGCGCTCTCGCCTCTGCTCCGTGTTCCTGCTTGCAGTGCTGGAGCAGAACTGCGGGGTCAGAGACCATACTGAAGGTGCTGTCAGGACATACTGTAAGATTGAACAATTGTACGCTACCATTAAAAAACGAAACCGAAAAAAGGGACACATTTTAATGGGGCCCTTTTTAGACTCCAGGTAGCTGAGAGATTACGTTTGTGGGGGGAGCAAAAAAAAAGATCCCGTAGAAACCAGTGCAGAAGCAGCTGATGGTACAGTACATGCACAAACGTGACGTGCACAAGGTTCGACAGTTGGCACTCCCAAATCTTCTTGGCAGGAAAAACACATCAGATCTGGGAGACGCCTGCACCAGAGCTGCGTGAAAGCGTCCAAATTACACGAGGCTTAATTCTCCTTTCAGCTTCATTTTATATCAGATATGACAAGAAAAGCCTTTAATCATTGAGGAATGCCTCGCCCCACAGTGAATCATAGCTGTGGTGTTATTACAAGGCATGCTGTACATTTGTATTTGTCAAATGCAATTTAACAACACACAGAAAAGTGGTGATTGCTGTAGTTTCACAGATTTAAGAGCAGATGTATTTTCTTTGAGTGTTGTTTTCATGTTTAGTAGATGTTTTACTATAAATGTGTCCATAGTGTAGCTGTGGGATGGCTCTGACTAGGGTGTGCAGCAGGTGAAGCCGGAGAGGTCATTTCCCGAAATCCTGAGGCTGGAGAGCCTCCTCCCGCCTCGCTGGCTGCTGTCATTCTTACTCTCTGTCTCCCCCTGCAGGCAGCAAGTCGGATGGCCAGAAGAGCCCCAGCGATTCTGTGTTCCTGCGAATGGACGACATCCCCTACATCAAAGAGGACCTGACTGGTAATGGCAAATACGGTGAGTGACAGAGGGGGGGGTTAACTTAAGTTAGCTGAAAATGACTTTCTTTATATACATCTGAATACCAAGAACTTGGTATTCTTAATTCTACTACTTACATCTAGAATCAGATTTCCTGAGTGTGCAGAATTGATTCTCTTGTACACTACTGCACACAAGACAACATGGCATGTAACACCAAAGAAGACGTGTGCTTGGCCACATGAACTGGGCCACAGTTTTTGTCATCAGTTTTGGTTCTTTCACCTGTGGAGGGAATTATACATCACGCTGGACAACACATCACAAGTGATATTCTAGAAAGGAGACTCTTTTTTCGGCAAATTACAAATTGCAGGAACTGGTCTGCTTTTGCTGATGGGCACTATAATTCAAAGACTAAAACTGTTCAAATGTGCATGAAAGTGAACTGAGAGATGTGATACTCTGATTTATTGCAGCCCAACAACAAAGTGTCAGATCTCTTCTTCTTTACCCCCAGCAGACAGAGACGCAATTCCTGATGGAGCAGACCACCCCACCTCCCCCTTCATCAGCAGCCTGTCTCTGAGCGGCTCTGACGAGACCCTGGGAAAGAAACTCCTGAGTAAACTCAGTGAGTACCGGCTTCCCGCTTTACTGGTGTCACAGTTCCCAAAACCTGAGCACGCAGGGAAATGGATTGCTTTCATTCTCTCTTCAGCAAATTCGAATTAATGTGACGTAGAAACAAAAGGTATTGGAAGCTTACTAGTTGTAACTTGCCTGGCCGGAGGAAGTGGTCAGAATCCCCCCTTACCTTTGTGAGGAATGAGCCAGGGAGCTGCTGCAAGAGTGCAAAAGGATTAGGGGGAGGGATGCAAGAAAGGTGCGCATAATGCTTCTCAGGAGGTGAGTTTTTATCCAGAGGAAAGCAGACTGGGGCAAGAGAATAAAATTTGATCTTCTCACAACTTTCTGTTTTAGGCTTGAAAGGTTTTTGTGAACAATCATTCACACGCCGTTAGAGATTAAATGTCAAAATGTTTGTGAACCTAATACAACTAAGAATTGTTCTGCAGAGGGAATATTGAGCTTATTCATTCACTCTTGGAAGGGCTATTGGAAACTGTAGTGCCAAACTATAAAATAGAACACTGTCGCACCTGAAGAAGGCTCCACAGCCGAAACGTTGTGTTTCTTTTCTTCTCTTTTCAGCATGAAATAAGTCTTTACTTATTCTTATCCTTCACAGTTAATTCACCTGTACTAGTTTTAAAGTATGCTACCACACTGACATAACCCACCTTGAATTCAGTCTGTTTACATACATTTCAGCACACTCAGCTTGGAAATATGTATGGAAATGAAATTGTTATACCACCAGCTGAGGAAAGTGGCTGCTCAAGTCGAACAGGGAAACTGCACTCTTGTCATAGGGACTCCCGCCTGTGACACGCGATCATATGACTCGCTCACTACTGCACGGTCAAAGCTTCCGGGCCTTTCGGGAGGTGGTGTTAAACGTGTTAGAAAAACAACCCACGGTAACAAAAAACATGCATTTCTCTAGGCAATAAGAAGAGGAAGAAGTCTCGCGACGGGGAAAAAACGCCAGAAGATAACCCTGAGCAGCCCCTAGTGAAGACCTAGCACCTTCCTGCTGCAGGAGCTGCCTGGCCGGAGAAGGAGGTCCTGTCAGCTGAGCCTCTGCCACGAGGGAAGGCCCAGACGTCCTGCGCTTGTCAGGACTGGGCACCTGGTCTCCTCTGGGCATAAGGCCTGCACACCAGTCCGCTTATCTCCTGGCAGACATTCCGCATCCTGGGGTTCTGGTGTGGGGAGCCAAAGAAAATTCCATTGCTCTGTTGTGTTTGGACCAGTACATTTCCTTTATTATTATTATATAGTTCTTGATCCACCAGTAGAATTTTAAGGGAGTTTATCTCATCAAGCATTAGGCAAAAACTCTGGGGATGGAGATGAAATGCTCTTAAGTGTAGAGTCCAATCGATTTTCTCCAAGTCCCCAACAGCCACTCACTAATAGTTTCCATTGATACAAGAGCTCTACAGAGATAACAAAAAAGTCCTCACAGCCGCGTTCCTCTGAAAGCCTGAAACGCGCTGAATCGCTTCTTGAGTCTTCCATGCAACACGACGAGCAGACAAGAGAGTTACTGTAACCCACAAGTGGGGAAACCTCACATTCAATCTTAATTCTTAGATTTAATTAACTTAATTTTTACGTTTGTATTTATGCTATTTAAGATGGATACGAGGTAGAAGTATTTTATCACAGCTGTTGTACTGAATTATTTTTTATGAGATCAAAAAGAGTTGTATCGAAGAGCAAATTATTTCTGGAAGAATGCAGGGATGTTGCAGGAAGCAAAGGGTTGTGGGAGTGTGAAATAAGCTACCCACCCACCCAAGTTGTCAAAGCTGATACCCCGACTCCTTTCCTGCGTTAAAAATCATATAGATGAAACCATTATTTTTCTACTGATATAATATAACTTACAATTTATGTTAAATTACTGTGCAAATTACTGTTAGCCAGTATTATTAAGTTTTATTGTTTTGTCCTAGATGTTGGGCTTCTAGGATGTTGTGATTTTCAGATGGCACTCAGAAGAAAACTTTGCCACACCCGCAGTGGATTTAGTCTTAAATTGAAAGGTCTATATTCCTTGAAGGACCTCATTCTGTGGGGTGTTGAAGTCTTCATGTAGAAATAAACAAGGAGCCTTAGCTCCTTAGGAGCCGGTCTCCACTGATGAATACTTGACCATGGCCAGGTTCACCCATAAAACACAGCTGTGGAGGGCAAGTGTATCCCTTGTGTTAAACCAAATCTCCCATAAATAACAATACAAGCTCAGTGACACCGAACCACTTTCACTGAGCCAGACTGCCTCATGGTTGCCTACAAATTGTCACCAACTCGGCACTTTCCCAGTATTGCAAGATTTCAACTGCATGTTACTTTCACACACTTGAACATTTGGCCGGGCTGTCTGCTATGACCTCATCACTGATTGAAACCTGCAGCTATCCCCTATGTACTGATCTCCAAGATTCACCTGGCATCGCCTGGTTACTTGGAGTTCTGCCCCACACAAATTCCTGTTTACAACAGACCTAGCTTAATGGGAACTGGGCAATAAGATAAATAAGGACATTTCAACACGGACTACAAAAGATGGAGTGTTCTTCAGTTCTTTCCTAACTGCATCCAAAATTTCCACCACATGTACAGCAGGTTCTCCTGGGAACCAAGTCTGACTTTTGCATTATTCCTTAAAGCAGAAAAATGAACAAATGATTCCTTGTTTGGAACAATGTTCAAGTTATATTTTCCTCAAATGCCTGTTTGCTTTATACTTCAAAACATGGAGAATTGAAATTTTAATTTTAATTGCGTTTTCGAAACAAACTGTAGAATCTTTACTAAATTGTCTTACAAGAAAGCCATAACTGTAAATATAGTTGCAATTTAATACCAAACAGTTTCACTTTTAAAGTGATAAAAATGTGAGAAACGTTCATAAAATTTAAATTTGCTTTTTTGAAGAGTCCAGGTGGGAGATTGTCAAGGCTTATTGCTCCAAAGCAAAATTTGCTCTCAGTTTGTAAATTAATTGTAATGTTTCAAGTTTCATGGCAGGCAAGAGACACCATCTCTACATGCCAGAGTTCCTGAGTTTGAGTTTATCCCTGTTTTATAGTGACATTGCAGAAGCATTTTGTGGAAATCAGAGGACTCTTAATCCCCGTTTCAAATGATAAGAGGTTTTAGAGAGTGGCAAAATGAGAAACAGGTCTAGATGGAAGTTCCTGGAAATTGAAACAGTGGAGCAAATTTTACACTTATGCCAAAAGCTTTGAAGGTCATCCCAACTGCTAAACATTAACCCCTGTCTGACCCATTATTGTGTTTTAAAGAATGAAGCATCCGCAAAAATAGCAGTTCAGCTGGTTCTTTTCCCTCAGTGAGCAGTCAATTCCCTTCCTCACTCGTGACAGCAGCTTGCTGAGCTTGACTGAACAGCACTGTTCTGTCCTCTTCTTCCAGGGCTTAAACCACCTCTGGTCTTCTTTCATCCATGTTTGTTCTTTCTGTGCAGATTTAGTGGTCTGTTTATTATTGAGCCAATACCATTTTATTATACTTTGGCGATCAAAAAATTGGAAGATGCTCTAAAGCCCATTGGAGAGCAGCAATTGAAGAATGGGGTCATGCCTCAGAGCTGCCCAAGTGTTGAGTTGTGCTCACTGTTAATCACAACAAGAAAGCTGAACTGCCAAGTAGCCATCGGGGAAAAGGGTTGGGGGCTTAGGGGTTGGTAGCATGGGGATGTATTGTGTCCTGAAAACACTGCTGTAGATACAGTATACAGCAAAATATTTCATAAGGGAATGTTGAGCCAACGAACTGTGCTACTAACTCTGCATGCTTGGAGTACAGATGAGCATGAACTAAGAATTCTTTGTAACCAGAGCAGGCCTGCCTGAAGGGGGTTATCTGGGTAGAGGGGAGGGATGGGGGTAAAACACGTGGTAGCCATTAGTGTATAAAACATGGCCTGAGCATAACGCCATCTCACAGCTCTAAAATATAAGGTTTACAAGGGAAATGAGCTCACTTACTCAGGGCTCTCTCAACCTCATAACTCACCTGTTGTTTGTTTGTGTGTGTGTGTGTGTGCGCGTGTGCGCAACACTATATATAGTAATAGATCCTGAATGGTCATCGATTCATTTTGTGCAGACTGAGCATGTTTAGGAAATTAGAGAGAATTGAAATGTTTGTGAATCTGCAGTTTTTAGACACTCCTACAAGGGAACAACAGTGGTAGATGCACTTAAAAGGCAACCACATGAGCAACAGCAATAACAGTTCATTTCATTACAAGACTGTGTGTGACGCATCAGATTACAGATTCATTTCAACTCAGACGTAAACCAGATCTCTGTGCTGCTTCAAAAGCTATCTCATTTTGATGGCCTCTGTTGTGGTAAAAGAATGAGGCACGGTGATTGCCTTCCAGCTGATGACCAAGGCTGTAGGACATCCACTTTTGGAGGGCTCTGTTAGATCACGTGTTATGCTCAAGTCCCATGAAGACATTTTATATTGTGCAATACAGATTGCCAAAGCTAGTTACTTAGAGCTTGTGGTAGAAGCAGTTAGCCTAACAACTAAAAACAAAGAAGCTGTGGGGTGAAGAAGCAGGTGACATTGCAGTAGTTTTGGCCCATTTTACAACAGCTGCATAGTCACTGCCTGAAACTTTAACAGAATTCCCCATTTGTAGCCTTATAACCACATCGGATTAAGCTTTTTCTATGGCAAAGTAAGCAGCAGGCAAAGGCATGCCTGCAAAGTGTGCACATCTAGATTGAAAAACCAGGACAGCATTCTGAAATTGTTATTCAGGCATAGACCTTAAACAAGAACCAGGTGCCTCTTAACATAAGACTTGCAACAGGACAAGCTTCCCTCTGCAGAACCACAGAGAACAACATGATCACAAGTCACATGCTGACTTTCTGTGAAAGAGCCACAGAGGGGTTCACCTTCTCGGTTGCTAGGCGTGTGCGCCGAGAGACACGGTTTACCACCAGCTCTGGCTAATGTGGTTTTGGCAACATTTAGATGTATAGAATTTATATTCATATATGTTTGAAATATCCTTTTTATGAAGAAAGATGAGATTTAGAAATATGAGGTTATGCTTTTATCAGATAATTAATTTTCAAAATATTTAATAAGGGGGAAAACCTTTGAAGTTGCTATTTTACAATAAGATGTCATCTGAACTCCTCAGTAAAAAAAGTTCAAAACTGACCCGTGCGGGAGGTTTTTTTAAGCTTCTCTTTATAGGTAATGGGGGCAACGGAGATGTCCTTCCCAAGAACTTAGATGAGGATCAGCTGGCCACGGTTTGGGTAAGGATCAAGGACAAATGGAGAACACAAGCTTTCAATTATTCCTGGTTGCAGTGCTATACAAAAGGAGATCTGTTCACCCTGAAAGGGAAGTCTTCATGTTGCAACTAAAACTTAGTATTAAGACTTAGTCTGTTAAAACAGATAACTTGGATAAACCAATTACAAAAAGTGCAAAACAAGCATAGTCCATAGTTAGAATTTATTTGTATGCTTTTAAAGGGCATGTGGTTAGGGTGCACATATACTGTAAGTTTGTATACCCATTACTGTATATTCATAGATACTTGGGAAATAAGCCTAGAATATTTCTACCTCACAAGTATATCACAATGAAGGGTTAAATTAGACCAGGAGATGACACTTCTTTCACTGTGCTAATAAAAGACATTATGTGATATTAGTCAAATACGCTACAGGATTTTCTGGTTAAGAGAAGCAGAAATCTGTTGTGCGTAAAGAGTCGAAGCACTTGTAAAAGAATGAGGACATTTGCAAAGTAATCAGTGGCTTCACAACCATATCTCCCACAACTGTCACCATCACCTCACCCTGAAAATAAGCCTTATTCTACCGTATTGCACCTGTTTCAGAAAAAGCTGGTTACAGAAAGACAAAATACACCCTGAGAGACACGAGCTATGAGTGTGCTTTGTTTCAAGGTTACCGAGTCATCACGAGCATTACACTTGTATACAACTCAAATAGTGATGGTCCTTAGATCCAGTAAAATGTAAATATTTCAAAATTTCTTACAATATGTTCTTTAAAAAGGAATAGATTTTACTCCAGCATTTAACTTCTCTTTATAACTTTGGTAAGTAGGCCATCATAAAATTGTTTACTTTGATTTGTATGAAGAACTTAAGTATTGTTTAAAGATTTTGATGCTAGCACAAGGACTTAAAAATAATTTAGTATTGTTATATTATAAAATATAAGAGGTTTTGCTTAGAAGTAAAAGGGCAGATCAATTAGTTGCCTGTCAACCCTTTCAGACCTAAGAAGGAAATGTGCATTTACACTATGTTTCACACTTCTTATATTTAGCATTTAGGTCCATTTTGACAATAAAATGTGCATTCAAAAAACTATGTCAAAATGTATAAAAGAACTGAGATGCGAGACACTGCTTCTGAAGTCTCTTGATCCCAGTGTGCCTGTGGGTTTTCTAGGGCTCCTGTAAGCAGTCTTGTTGTCGGCCCTGCTCATGGGGGCTGGTATTCAGTCCAGCTGAGCTCTAAATGGCCACTGTTGTTTGATGACTTTGCAAGTAAGCAGATGAATTAAGACATTAATTTAACTTGCTTCCTTGGTCAGCCTTGAGTGTGAAAAACTCAGATTCCCTGAGGCTACAGTTTCCAGCAACTTCAGAACACAGAATGTTATCTCTGCCCTATTCTTGCCTGGATAAGCTCTGGAACAAATTGCCACTGTGGCTCCAATACAGAACTGCCTACCTATGTCCGATTACATAGCTTTCACTTGCTGATCCATCGTTGAACAGGTGGTAATGAGACAATTCTCCCACAACGAGCATTTCTCCTTCTGCAGGATTTGAGTTGGTTACACCTCAGATAGCCTGCCCGCTGAAGGACAGTTAAGAAACAGAAATGCCTTCCATTTGACCATTTAAAAGCTGAAAACAAAGTTACTAAAGTGTGTCAAGTAGAAAGCTGAAATGAATGGGATTATGGACTTGGCTAAAGCACAAACCAGAACCAAGCTTGTGAACCACTGTTTTAAAGTATGAGTGCCTGGAGCACTAGGAGGAGTTGTTAAATGGGTCCATCAATGAGCTGATCCAGGTGGTTACAAAACGCAGCTAGACTGAAAACACACTGACAAAAACCAGCCCAACAGGATCAGGGATCCCATCTTTACATTATGTTTGTTAATTATACAAGATATGATCAACTGTGTCCTAGCATGTGGATTTTTTGGGTTCAAAAAGTGTTCTGAAAAGATGTTTGTCCTGTTTTTTTCCCCACTTAATTGTTAAGTCCTGAGTTCAGACATTCAGTCAAAAAAAAATAATCGAGCTTATTCTTCATTTATATAAGAAAATACAACTGCACAGTTATAGTCAATGAAGCAGCTTTTAACAACACCGTGACCTGGAAGTAATGTTGCAAGTAATTATACTTCAAAATATTGAAACACACCTACTGAGTTATGGCCATTCTGTGAAGCAATTTCTATTAAAAACACCTGATTTTGAACATCAAGATTCAAGCTGAAAATGAGGGTGTATTTTCTCAGTCTGCAAAAGCCAACAATATAGTGCGCTCTCTCTATGCAACTGTGATTGACATTTGGATCTCCATGTAGATCAATAGCAGCTGAAAGCTACATCAAAGTGCTCACTTTATGACCTTTAAAAAGCAGTGAATTACAGTACACAGACCTACGAAAACTGCACGGCTAAGCTGAAAGAAGGTGAGGGAGAAAGTGTGGAGGAGCTACAGTACACATCTGAAACCACAACCTCATGCACTTGTGGGTAGTTATTTGTGAAATGTATCTGCTGGCAAACGCCAGCTCAGCCAGGTGATGCTGCAGAGGCGGAGGAGCCTGCCGCCGGCTAGCGCAGCACTCCCAGTGGATTCCCGCTCCGGATATCGGAAGTGCTAGGAGTGGCTGGTCCCCAGCCAGGTCCTACTGAATCTTGGTGATGGCTTCATGGATGGACTCCGCCACGTAGTCCAGGTTCTTGGTGGTCAGGCCACACATGTTGATGCGGCCGCTGGCCATCAGGTAGACGTGCTTCTCCTTAATCAAGTACTCCACTTGCTTGGCTGCAGAGGGAGGGGGGAGAGGAGAGGGGAGGATTAGAGGAAAAGGAAGAGCAGGCGGCGGGCGAGGGCCTCCCTCGCGGTCACGAATGACGAGTCTGAAGGAATCCGTTACCAATCAATCCATCCACTCTGCACCGAGGTAGGAAGGAAAATTCCCTCAGAGCAGAGGAACAGCCGTTTTGGAACTGTGACACATGTGAAAGCAATTTAAAAGTTTCAGTGGTTCAGAGTCCAGACGGTAATCAGGTTTAGCGATTCAATGCATGGAGGAAAAGAATAAGAGGTATAGGATGACTGTGAAATTAAGATGCATATCTGATCAAGATTGCCATATAACCTGTGCACACCACAAACTAAATCTGAAACAAAGGAGTGGGAGTATGAGGAGTTCGTTCTCATGAACAATGACAGCTGATTTCACTGACAGAATGCCAGTAGACTTACAAGTGATTTTATATAGTCGTTTCTCCAATGACACGCATCCACATTGCACGAATGGGATATAGCGCAACTATTAAATCAGGGAATTTTATTGATATTGTGTGAAGTATAGTGTGAACTAGCACCTCAAGGACAGGAAAGGGAGCTGCATGTGCAGCGTAGTAGCACATAGCTGCTCGGCAGGAATCGCCTGTATGTTCACAAATGGAAGTTGTGAGGTTTGCTGGATTACTTCATTATTTTGGGCTTTTTAATATTTTCTGCCTTCTTTATTCCAATTATGGGTGACCAAGATCTGTATAGAACGTGCTGTACAGTAAAAGTGCAGCTAGAGAGCAAAACATATAACTAATCTTTCAATCTTTTATTAATTTTACGTACTATATATTGTATTATTATTTTATGTATATTCTTTGATTTAGTGTATTTTTTTTCTGGATGGTATAATTATTTTTTGCGCCTGCCCCTCCTCCTATTTTTCTCCCATTAAAACAAGTATTTATATAGCAGAATCTTCTCAAATGGACATGACTGTACTTTAGAATGCATGGTGTACCCTTAGGTACACAATGGAGATGTTTGTGACTTCTGGTAGGTATTGTTCCCCATTGTATACACATCTGCACTGCTCTGTGTTGCGCATGCTTTTCCACAATACAGAGGTCTGAGCAACCCGACTTTATAAGCCACCTATACTGCCACTCTACCCCATGTCAGAGTGCTGGCGGCGCCGCAGGGTCGAGACAAGGCACGGCAGGGCACTGTGTAACCTACGGTTGAGGCCTGTGAAGCTGAACATGCCGATCTGCTGGGTAATGTGGTCCCAGGTTCCAGGGGTGCCCAGGGCCAGCAGCTTGGCCTTCAGCTGAGCCCTCATCAGCAGCACCCTGTCCGCCATGGTCTTCACATTGTCCTTCCTGCACCACAGGAGAGCAGCGAGTTACGTCACATTCGTTGCAGCAGGAGAATATGTATGGACATGCAAGGGGTTGAGCTCTAAAGACTGCTACTTCTGCAATTTTACAGGTAATAATCAGTATTAAATGCAGTTTTAGGCTTCTGTATGACAGAACAATAGCAGACAAAAACTTTGTGGGGGCAGGAAAGTTCATGATCTAATGGGTATATAATTAAACAAGCCATCACTTTGTGCAATAGTGCCCAATGAAAAGACAGCGTGCTCCACCTCCCATGGCAGATTAATGACCCAGACCAAGGCCGTACCATTCGGCAAAGAGTTCGGGGGTGTTGAGTGTGAGCGAGACAATGCGGGCTCCCTGTGAAGGGGGGTTGGACCAGGTAGTACGGACTATCTTCTCCATTTGCGAAAGGACCCGGGTCAGACTGTCCGAATCCTTGGCCACAACTGTGAGGTTGCCCACTCTCTCGTCTGAGGAGAGAAAAATCACAAATGACCTTGATTTAAAAAACAATTCTGTTAAATGAGCCATCGGCATTGTTAAATCTAGAACAGATTTGAATAAAAACAATGATTAAACTCAAGATTAAGTTTACTAAACCTTTTCCTAAAATCTACAAAACCTCCAAACATTCCTAAAAAGAAGAGATAACTGTGAACAATAGGGCATTAACCAGGGTAAATTATACACACCAATTGTCCCAGAATCACAACATATTACACTGTTAAAATAAATTTCACAACAGATTGTGTGCCTGAAAAAAAAGTTTTAAAAAGTGTTGATTTATTCCACCCTCACTTTCCAGTAAAACTATACATACATGCAAGATCTTAAATAACAGGTAAATGAAGCTTGACCAGTGAAACTGCCCATTCGTAGTACACGAGGCCCTGTAATCCCTACATGACCAGTTCAGGTCTGGGCCGTCATCGGCCAACAGCACCTGGGATCCCACACACAGCAGCGTGCACAGAACTGCCTCACTGGGACGTGCCATGTGACTGAACTGAGAGAGTCGCCTCAGTCCTGCTCTTGATGCTTACCCTCGTGAAAGGGCACTGATAAACTGAAGGCATGAACTGCAGTGGTGGAATGCAACACACACTTGCTGTCCAGAGGAAAAGCACGCATTGCCCTCACCCCCTCAATGAGGCCCCAACAGTTAAATCATCCTGGTTCACAACAAGCAATTCTGAATTGCAGAATACTCAAAATACTTAAATGATCCCAACTTTTTTAAAAAAAGAGAAACCGCTTACTGTAAAGGCCAAAGTTTTTGGAAAAAGACTGGGCACAGAAGATCTCAAAGCCCTGGGAAACAAAGTAGCGGACTGCCCAAGCATCCTTTTCCAGATTCCCCGAGGCGAAGCCCTGGTAGGCCGAGTCGAAGAACGCAAAGAGCTTCCTCCTCTGAAGAGATGGACAGGAGAATGACATGTGGAGACTGTTCGATCCAGAAAACAGCTTAAAAACACCCGCAGAGCCAAAATGTTCATGAGACGCTGAGATCCAATCTATTTAAATAGGAGTGGAATGTCGCAGACATGCAACAAGCCTTAGTGCACTACAGTGAACGTTTGAGATGAGGATTAAACTGCGATGAAAAGGTAATTTTCCAGGGCTTTATAGGCCAAGTACAGCTATGGTCACCCTACATTATTACCGTGAATGGGGGTTTATGAGTGACCATTACTTACCGACTGGAACTGTAGTAGAAAAAAAGTTAAACACATCTCAAAGTAGCAATTTCTGATAACGTTATCTCCACCTTTTAGTAATTTCTGACAGGTCACATACAGCAGGTGTCTGTTTAAAGTACACTCAAGCATGGTCTGGAATAACGACCCCAGGCCAGAGTCAGATTTCTACAATGCAAGAAATGTCTTGCTTCTGCTAGTAACGTTTCACAACTCACATCAGAGACCAAACAAAATCAGCATGAGGGTTCTATCAAATTAAGACGCAACAGAGCAGAAATGTATTAAATTTATCAAATCCAGCCAACCTCGGCCCCTCCAGTGGGGCCTCCCCTCCACGGCCTCAGACCTCACCTTCATGACATCCGCAATCTGCTTCCACTCATCTGGGGTCGGGTCGGTGCCTGTGGGGTTGTGGGCACAGGCATGCAGCAAGAAGATCGAAGACTCAGGGGCATTCTACATTTAGAAATATGCAAGGAGAAAAAATTACAATCTCAATGCTGCCATAACAATCCCTCATAACTTGGAAAACGAATACTTCAAGAACTGCAGAAAAAGCGGCTGAAGCCTTCATGAAGGGAATGCATCACTAAAACGAGTTCAGGCTTGGACTTGCACCAGTCCTCTCTGAATCGCACCTCCAGGTCTTCCAGGAATCCAGGCAATGCCAATCCACGCTTCTCCGCATCCCAGTACCGATAGGCACGGATATCGCTGAATCCAGCATCTACGAAGACAGCGTTGTGATTCTCTAGGGAGAAGGAGGTGTAGAAAAGAGGATTAATGCACATGTGGGGTACTGACACTACAGTTAACTTTCCATGTTGTACATTTGACCTTGGATGCTTCCTTATCATTTCATTAAATAGAAGCCATCACCCTTGGGGACTGAAGCAGATGCACAAGTTTGAACACTGCAGACTGAAGAGGTTTAGGATACCGGAGAGGAGTGCAGCGTCTACAGTGTTAAAACCCATAAACAGCACAAAGTTCACTCTTAACGAGAGCGCAATTTCCACTCTAGCATCATTTTTCTGAAGGCTAATGCCCACACAAGCTACATAAACTAGTGAACTGAAGAATACGGCATTAATAAAAATTGAATTCACCATGACTTGCTGCACTTTAACCTGAAATGTATCACCTTATTTACACATATTTCCAGAAACAGTCCAGTGATTTAGTCTATTGAACGTTAAGCTTTGTGTAAATCAAGAAAAAACAAATCAGAAAGGAACAAATATGCCCTGCATATCAAGAGAACAATGTTTTCATTTTAATCCTTTTCAAAAGGATATTTTGATTCTAAGCATATTTTATTGCTTTTAACAAAAAGGTGTGAATAACTACCACGTTACAAGTCCAAGACGCACAAAGCAGCCCCACTATAGAACAGATTCGGTAGAGAACTACATTTTTATGGAACTCTGGGCAGGCCACGTTGTACAAGCCTGAAGGGTAATTTAGATACACTAGCAGGGTTAACAGCCCTCCTCTTAACTGTGCCATAATGGCATAATGCATCATTAATAACCAACTAGTCAGGACCTTGGTTTAATATCTCATACGAAGGACAGAAGCTCCCACAGCAAAGCGTTCCTGGTCATCAGACTTGGATATTGCAGTCTTTAAATTCCGCACCAAAGTGAAGGGAACCAACTAGGGATCCACCAACACCACTTACAGCAGCAAACTGGATTTTCTTGGAGCTCTCCCATCCCAGTTCTGACCCAGCCCAGGGTCTGCAATCCAGGATTGGGGCTCCACAGTGTTTCAGGCTTTACAGGAAGTGCTAACAGGTCAACAAGCAGAGATCTGGCAAGCATGCCAACATCTCCTAATTGAGACTGATCCATTTAAGCCATTCAGAGTTTAGCTGGAACAACACAACAACGCAGATCTCCAGGACTGGAGTTGTAGACGCCTGGACCAGACCCGTCCCTGGTTAGCTTTTTAGATCTAACAAGATCGGGTTACAAGGTAGTAACCCTGATATCAGCAAAAGGTTGCATTAGTTATCACACAGGCAAGCCTCTTGTGGCAATTCAAAAGGGCTAAATGACCAAACACCCACCATTCAAAAGAGAAGCTTTTCAAATTTGTTTTGTGAAGCAGCAGGCTGCTCTCTGCGATCACGAGTTATTCAGTGGAAATGCACAGGGGGCAAAAAGGCTGGCTAAAATAGGCTAAAAAAGAAGAAAGAAAAACAACGTTTCAGCTGTGGAGCCTTCTTCAGGTGCTCACACCCGAAGAAGGCTCCACAGCTGAAAGGTTGTGTTTTCTTTCTTCTTTTTTTCAGCATGGAATAAACCTATTACTTGTTCCTTTGCAGCCTACGCATGCTGACGCAGCTACCCACCTGAACTACTAAATAGTCATGTATGCACTGTCTGGGAATTAAGACACATCACACTAATTCCATGTCAAAGACATTTTAAATGTGTAGTTTAGTCTAGACAGTCTACGAGGTCTAGACAAAAGTCTTAAACTAAATTCCTGAAGGGCCTAGAATCTTATACTTTTAGTTCCACCTGAGCCCTTGAGTACAAAGCTGCAACTGCAGTTATAAGCAGTAAACAATTATTTCATTCACATAACTGTAATGCTGTAATTCTAACTGGGCTTCGAGGTGACTTAGAGGGAACTGTACCATCAGTGAAGTGAACATCTTGAGTAATCAACTATAAAAGATATTTGGGAAATATCATATACACATGTAAGGAAATTAAGATGTTTAATTCAGACATGCTAGTAAAAGCATTAGCATTTTTCATTTTATTTAATGAAAAATAGTTTCCAGGCATTATATTCACATGCTTGAAAAAGTTGAAACCATATACACAACAATCCTGCAAAGCTTTTAACATAATTTACAGTACTAACAACTACAATGTGATAAATATGTAACTAATTCACTAACTCACCTGTTCGTTATAGTTATAGTTAATGGAGTACTTAATATGCAATTCTAAATGTACTTTTCATCCTAGTGAACCAGAAGGTTAGTATGTGCATGTGGAATAGATAAAGAAATGAATTTTTTTTCCATGCTTGGAGTACGCTAGGGTGTGCCATCTCCCAGTCTCTTTCTGAGCAGGATTTTTCCATTTAGAAAATATTAAAGAAACATTATGGATTAAAACGTTTCTCAGGTGTAAACCTCTTTGCATCTTCAGTACAAACATTTGTGGCGATTTGACATTACGTCTGAACGTTCTGGTTTTCTGAGCTCGCAGGAATCCCTAACTGGATTCAAACTGAAGCAATAATGCCAAGAATTTCAATAGATATATTATACTTAATGTCTGATTTAAACATACAGTACGCCTGAGATTTTATTGCTACCAAAAACAATTTAGGAGAAACTTGCAGGGAATTACTGTATACTCCTGGATGTTACCCTTATACAGGTATTTAAGAAACAGTAAAAATGAATTTGGGAAAACTGAAAATGCATTAAGAGCTAGAAATTTAAATAAAACGTCTAGGAAATGGGAAGAAAAAAAAAAATCATCGACACGCACATCTAGCGCGTCGAGGTCAACTGCGTCACTCTGCGGCTCGAGCACACTCACCCCAGGATGGTGAAGAGATGTAAATGGGCGTCGCGGTGTTATTGATGCCGTTGTACCAGCGGCGCAGAAACTCGGCCCCTATCTTCAGGGCTCCTGTCCCTCCCAGACACTGCACGCCCCCCACCTGCGGCACAGACAGGAGCTCAAGCACCGCGGCTCAAGACACTCCATGGTCTCCGCGTCAACGAGAACGAAATTCAAGAGCCAAGATCAGCGGGTATCTCTGCATCTAGGAATCGCAGACCTGAAACAAGCTCAAAACCGTTTCTCAAAAGATTCAAATCTTTTTCGAATCAAACGGCCCGTCAGGAAAACCTCGCAAAGAGAAAGACAATTGACCCGAGGTAAGAGCCGAGCCAACAGCTGCTGCGATAACTCATCTTCTATTGCGAGCCGCGAGCGGCCAGCGGAGAGGAGCGGGGCGGGGAGGAGCAGTACCCTGTGCTCCTGGATGGCCGGGCTGTCCTCTCCCAGGGCGATCTTGGAGGAGCTGGCCCTGAACTCGGGCAGCCCCAGGATGGGCAGGTACTCGTGGTTCAGGCTGGAGTCACTGGCAATCAGCTGCTCCACCTTCCGCACCACCGGTAGCACCCAGGGCTGGCAGGCATCCGTGCGGTAGGCTGCAAGGGAGGGAGGAGATAATAATAATAATAATTGCTTACACTTCTATAGCGCTTTTCTGGACACTCCACTCAAAGCGCTTTACAGGTAATGGGGACTCCCCTCCACCACCAATGTGCAGCCCCACCTGGATGATGCGACGGCAGCCATAGTGCGCCAGAACGCTCACCACACATCAGCTATCAGTGGGGAGGAGAGCAGAGAGTAATGAAGCCAATTCATAGATTCACCGACCGCCCCTGCCCCTATCAAAATAAACTCACTGACGGTATAGAAACAGTTTACACATTTCAAAACTTTTGAACTTTGTGAAAGTCCTGCAAGGCTCCATGTTATCGAAAAACCCCTGTCTCACCACGGGGCGAGAGAGAGAGGTCCCATGAATTGTGAAGTGAAGCGGCCCTTCCTGCTCACTAGTCACTGTAATGACTAATGTGATGTACGAGGTTGTGCAGCACTGAAGTGTTCCAATGAGATCTGCAGAGTTAACCAGCAAGTTCCATTTATTGAAAAAACCGTCTTGAAGTTGACAGCAATGTATTCTCATCTGCTTGTTTAGAATGTAAGAGGGCCACTTCACGTCATCAGATGCTTTGTTCTCTTGTTCTGAATCACAGAATATATTGCTGTGCATACCTGGAAATTTAACCTATTTTGTGATGCAAATTGGAGGTTTTATAAGTTACTGTGTACATTTTGCTTCTCGTGTGGTTTAAAATGCACTCCTTGAAATATAAAAAATAGCGTTGCAGTCCCCCTTTAAGTGACTTATTTAATCATAATGGGAATGCTCAAACAGAACCTTTATGTGCGAAAAAATTAAATAAATCAACAAACAGTTCAAAGAAAATTCAGAAACAAAGATGCTGATTGCCCTAGTATTCATCCCCTTAGCTATGGCAAAGCCCCATTAGTTCAGGTGCACAAAATCACTCTGATAAATTACACAACTTGTTGAATTACCGGTTTGCAAGGCACAGAATGTTTTACAGTAGATTAGTAAATTGATATTTAGTGGGGTACAGCTCTAGCAGTACATCAAAGATGGCAAAAGGGAGGTCTTTTTTATTTGAACAATTTATTTAAAAAAATAGATGAAAAAAGGCTTCCATATTGAAATATACATTGTAAATACCAAACACCTACAAATGCATGAATAAAACTAGTGGAACTATTTCCATTAGGAAAGAATATGAAACAAGGAAACTCAAAGTATGCATTAGGCAGCAGTGCAAGGATCGAAGGTGTTCAGACCGAACTTCAGATCGTGGGCAGGACACCCGTGTGCAAGGTAATGTGTTCGGATTGCTCCAGCAAAACGCCCCGCAGCTGGCAGGGACGCAAACAGTTGCTTTTGAATTTACCAGGATGGTGAGAGTTGGGAATAAAGGAAAGGGAATATAACAGTTATTACAAACAACACAACCGGAAAGGTTATGCAACACACAATGCTGTAAAACCTACCGATTCCTCCATGACACACTGCGTTTAAGAGCCAACCCACACAAGCCATGTTGTGCCACCATTACTTTTCTCCCAGTTCATGTAACGTACTAATCCTTAATCCTGCAGTGCCAGTCAGTCGAGAGCCCAGCTGCTACCTGGCCTCTCAAGAGCGCAGCATGCTCGTGTCATTACAGTCATAAAAACCACCAGACTGAAAGTAATTCAGATACACTGTGAGCAGAATGTCTGAGCAGCTTTTAATAACGGTTTGCATTTCGAGCTGAGGACAGCGCAGCTCGCTTTTCTAACCCTAACAAAAACGAGCCTGTTAAAAACGAATGCACTGTACTGTATACGCACGTTTAAAAAACCCAAGCTGCACAATCACGCATAAAACATTAAAGCAAAGACCATATGCATAATACAGACCACAGTGTTATCTTTTTTTTTTTAAGTCTTGCGATCGTCGTAATGAGAGCTGTGCCTTCAAAGAAGTGACACACGTTTCTCAACTAATGAGAAGTTAGGATTCGGACACTCTCTGAGAGGCGGGAGAGCCCCAAGTCCTTCACCTTTTCCTGACACCAAGGCTCTGCTTGTTTGTACCGCTGCCAGGAACTGCGCACAGCTGCTGTGAAGGCCGAGCGAGTGTCCCCTGTCCTCCCCGTCCCTGAACCGCCCGCAACCTTCACACTCAGCGCCGTGGCCTGCCCGGCCTCAGCAGCACCGAGTCGCCGCCGTGCCCACGGATTTACAGACCTCGAGCCTTATTTTACACTTTTGATTTACGGCCGCGGATTCGAGATGTTAAGTGCCCATTTCCTAAAACAGTCACCCCCAACTCTCAAAAAAAAAAATGTATCAGTGTCACGAGCACTACAGACGTCCCCAGCAGCTGTAAACACCTCCGGGTTTTTTTGGGGCATTAACCCAAGGAATAAAAAAAATAATAATGATTAATAAGAGAAACGTCTGTCTTGGTTTTCCTGGACTGGATATTTATCCCGCTTCCCGAAGCGATTAAAAGGCTCCTGCGGACGGGTGTGTGAACGTTTGTTGATTGAATTCCATTTCTGTGAAATCGGGAGTGTGACGCGCTGTGGGGGGGCTTGATCTCGGTATTAAAAGTTACGGGAATCGGATGTTACTCTGCAAATACATGCCGACGCAGCACGGGGGACCGCTGCTAACAATATTTCCGGCGGCATTAAGGACAAGCGAGGGTAGAGAACGAAAAGGGGGAATGGGAATGTTGAAGAAGTGAAAGGTTGTTTGCTACAGCCTCTAATAACCCCGGTTAACTGGTCTTGGAAAGGCATTCGGTAACCTAGTAACTCCCACAGTGTGTAACCTTGCTCCTCCTTACCTCCAACTCCCAGGTTCACCTTGCTGGGGTGTTTGTCCTCCCTGAAATCCGCTGTCAGCTTAAACACGGCCACCGGAGCGGCTTGCGGCACCTCGGCGAACAAGGACATGATGAGGGGGAAATGTCTCTGTCACGGAAACAGACGCGAGTGCCTGCGAGCTGGAGGCCGTGCCGGTGCGGAGGAGAGAAGACAGCAGCTTTTCACCTTCACCCTAGGAGAGGAGGAGGACAGCCAACAGGAACTGACGGCTGCACCGCCAATCCCCGCTCAGAGTTATACAGACACGTGGTGCTGTATGTCCTCTTCCGGGTGCCGTAGTACACAGATGAATGACCGATAACTGCTCCAGTCAAAGCACAAAAACACCAATAAAAGGATGCTAAGAAGCGATTGCTGTTACTGCAGAAATAATGGACTTGTGAGGCAGTAAAACGGGTGATAGCTGTGAGATACCCTCTTATTGGCCGTTAAATAGAAATCGTCGTCAGTTCTACGTAGGGATCAGTGGTCACCCTGCAGATTTTTATGTCCTGCAAATGGTGTAAAGAAGAACTGCATGAACAGCAGATTTTTTCTCTCAGTTTGGCACAAACCTCTTTTGTGCCAGTAATGTAGAATAATGTATCTATCTTTTTAAAATCTGCGAATCGTTACAGATTGTAACGTAAATAATAATAATGTAAATAATAATTTACCTTAAGAAATAATAATAACAATTATTTTTTGTTGTTGTTAGCGATACACGAATTATACAAATACTTATGTCGTTTTGTGTACAGCTCGTTATATTGCGTAAGGCCTGGTTATGTAAGAAGACTGGGCTGATTCATTGGATGATGTAATCGAAAAAGACAGTTTGTCCTAAACCGAGCCGTGGGATGATAATTTCGGATTTAAGAAGAGTCAGTTTTCGTAATTGCGATGAAAATGTTATCAAATTACACCTACAAAAATGTATATGTACATTCAGAGGGCACACGTGGAGACTATTTGGAAGTGTAAAATTAAGAACAAGAGGCAGATCTTTACACAAAAGGCTGTGGGAGTCTGGAGCTGAATGCGCTGATCTTGAGTGTGACCTTTCTTATATCCTTAAAGCACATACGGTACCAGTGCCCGGTTTCCTCCAAGGGCTGGGCAACGGAGGTGTGATTACCCACGAGTTTCCCTGCATTAGCTATGACATCTGCCCTGTCCACACGGTGTCTTCTCAGTGCCCGACACTGCAAATTTCAGAATACAGAAGTTAATGTGTAGGGTTCTTTTTGACTTGTACTGAAACTAAACACGGTCAAGAGGACACAAGTGCAAACTACAGGGAGGTGCACTTAAAACTGAGGACAGGAGGTACTTTTTATGCAGCGTTTAGAGTATTGAACAATCTGTGTCAAAGTCGATACCCTGCAATCTTTTAAGAATTTTCTGGGTGATATCCTGGGTCATTTAGGATAACAACCAAACAAGCTTTTCAAACAAGTTTTCAAACTTTCTGATGTCTTCGTATGAAGAACTAAAATGAAGAGCGCACGTCTAGATAATTTCAGTTGTTACAAGGAAAACAAATATCACTAAGGTCAAAAGAATATTGTAACGCTTACGGCCGACAAGCACTGTGTGTAAGAGCCGGCGTACCAGAGCGGGTGACGTCACCGCCCTTCCCTGTGATAGCAGGACCACAGCTACTGGGCTGTGGGGAGATCTCTCTTTAGCTCACGGGGCTAGATCGCTGCAGAGAGACGCGGAAGTCCCGGGTTCGAGCCTCCAGTCGGGATGGGGCCGACCAGATGCGGCAAGGGCGCCCGCCTGAGCCCCCGTTGCGTTACATTGGTGTCAGAAGCGGGGCGGGATAGCCCTTCGCCGGGGACGGCGATTTAAGCGGGGGAGAGTGTAACGCTTACGGCCGACAAGCACTGTGTGTAAGAGCCGGCGTACCAGAGCGGGTGACGTCACCGCCCTTCCCTGTGATAGCAGGACCACAGCTACTGGGCTGTGGGGAGATCTCTCTTTAGCTCACGGGGCTAGATCGCTGCAGAGAGACGCGGAAGTCCCGGGTTCGAGCCTCCAGTCGGGATGGGGCCGACCAGATGCGGCAAGGGCGCCCGCCTGAGCCCCCGTTGCGTTACAATATTTAAGTGAACTTTTACAAGTGAGGTTTACTTGTGAATTATCCTTTACCCAGTTGTCTCAGTAATAATACAGTTTTCTCCTAACGGTCTGATGTGGCAAGTTATTTTTCATTTATCGCTGTTAGAACCATTAGTTGGCATTAGTACGACTGGAGTTTGCTCCTTAAGCGCTGGACAGTAGGACAGAGCGATAACGAGTGGGTGTGTGAGAGGCGTGTTGCAGTCACCTACCAATCATTTATTTCCCCATGAGACCACGTAAGTTACACACTGTCTATTTCAAGGGTCAAGGTCTTTCTGAGACCTCAAAAGAATTGTTGCGCTATTTTTTAAATACATCCAGAAAACGTTCTGCAATATTATTAAAAAATAATGTGTACCCCTAAACCCGAAACCCAAACGTAATATATCGCAATTCACGTGTTAGCCCTAGAACTGCTTGCAAATCTGAAATGTTGTTAATTATTGGTAGGCAAGTAAGACGTATTTTGACATTGAAGATAACGAAAACATTTTGTCCATGCACATTTTCCACGAGGTGGCGCTCGCAGCTAACGCTACAACGCTCAAGACTACATCATTTTGACGTAACCTTCCCAATGAAAGTGTTAGATAAAAATGTCCATTGCATGTCGAGTATTCTTTTAAAACCTCACTCTAAATAGTATGGATCCAAATGAGATGTGACTTAGTTAAAGCTTGAAGGGTAAGGGGTTAAAAAAATACCATAAAATGTTAAAACGCAAAAATCTCCGTAAATTACAGTACTTAACAAATTCGTTATTACGATGATGACATTTACCTTGAAGATGTAGGCTTGAAGTGGGATCACGCTCTTGAGATGAAAAACATTGTATTTTCTTCATATGTCTCTCCACCTGTATCCTACAGAACAGAAGCATTGTCTGTGTTACTTGTAGACACAAGTACATTTGAACACCTCCAGTTACCCGCTCTTTAATGCGATGTAAGCGATTTCGTCACTCTGCCATACAGGTGGGTTTAACAGGACGCTGTTTTCCGGCGGTTGGAATACCGAGAGTGGAAAGCCTGTGCCTCAGGTATCCTGTGACAGTCTGTCACACATTAGGAGCCTGCTCGTGTATGGTCTTTACAGCAGGCACAGCTATTCAGATTTAAAAGAATGTCTGTGTGCAGCAGGCTCAACGAGCCACATAGGTGTGGTTCCACATACCGTTTTCCTGACATTAATATTTTCCACTGTCATGACGCCAGTGTCTGTCATTGTAATTTCGAATATCAGCATTAAAATACGAACTCTGTCTATCCTAAACTACTTATTAGCACAGCAGTTGTACTGGGACAATACTCACATTATGTATATTGTATTCGATAAAACGAAAACTTATTGCGGTGCTGTTTTTGATTTCAGTACATATTAAAGCACAATTGCACAATTTTTGAAAAACAATTAGTTGTATTCCCAAGTAGGAAGTACACTCATTTACAGACACACATTTCCTGCTCGATTCACTGTCCTGCTTCAGACAGAAAAGGAAGATGTTAGCGGAGTGCATGCGTGTACTATGAAGCGTGCTCACTTGAGGTGCGCGGTATCAGCTGGATGAACCCCAGGCGCTGTGAATGTCCGCGCCAGCCATCTCGGGGGCAGCTCCTGCTCTCCGGTGAGCTATGTGCCCCAGCCAAGGGCCCAGGAGGGAGACGGCCCAGCCCCCTGCACTTGCATGGCAGCCTCCTCTGCCCCTGTGTGCCTTGTACAGTGCATGTTTTCATTCCTATCTCCCAGGGTGAGAGAAGGGTACGTCTAACCTGTCAGTATAGCAATTATCAGATTTGTGGAGCTCACAGAACAGGTCTCAGGGCCTGAGGACCTGGGGTTATGATGTATCTGTTCCTTGTGAGTTTGACAGCAGCACAGAGTTGATGTTTCCCAGTTTGGAGGGTGTGATTGTTTCTCAGCTTGAACAGTTTGTACCCTTAGGTAATAAGATAACCCAGCACTGCCCAGAGACGAGGAATCTCCACTGGGGACACAATGACGCCTTAATTTGCATTGTCATATTAAACAAACAACCCACAGAAAGTTGTATTCCATATCACACTCTCACAAACCTGATTTGCAGCTCATTACAGAACATAAAGATGTTTATAAACAAACTTTATAAATTGGTAAAAATGAGAATCTATGATGAATTTACATGCTGACCTTAGGCGTCCATTCACGTCTTCCCTTAACAAAATTATTTTTTGGTTATCCCTAGTGCCCAACACAAATCACATTCTTGCGCAAAACCCCGGCACAAGTGGTGAGCTGATTTCACAGCATTCTTTGACTTAACATAAAATAATACAGACTCGAAAGAGAAGGTTTGTGTGTCTTTTCTCAAGGACTTTTTATGATTGTTCTGCTTTTGAAACAAGAATGTTTGCTGTTGCAATTTCTCAAAATAATGAAGTGAACCTTGTGGAAACACCAAGATTGCCATTCCTCTGGGGCCTCTGATTCAAGGTTTCAGTTACCTCAGCCTTTTTATTTGCAGGTAATGGACCCATAATGTGTGAGTGTCTTTTTAACTTGATTTCTGAGCACTGGCTCTCTGTAGCCAATTATTAAGGTGTCAACAGTTTTCTACTATGTACCTGCCTTAGCTAAAGAGGGAAAAATCCAAAATAATCCCAAGGAAGTAACATCTACTGTTCGTTAGTTACACCCTGGACAACTTTAAATAACAGCTGAAGAAGGCTCCGCAGCCGAAAACGTTGTGTTGCGTGTCTTGCCTTTTCAGCATGGAACAAACCTATTACTCGTTCCTTTGCGACTTTAAACAACTTAACATTGATTAAAATGAAGTGTCAAAGGCGAAAAATCTAAGATCAGAGTTGATATTTGCATTGCAAATATGAAATGAAGGCTCAGTTTTTCATGGTTTGAAGCTATGTGTTAGAAGCACATCCTATATGCAAAAAAAAAAAACTGAAAGCACAATAACATTTCACTGGAAATTGTTGAGCACATGCCAGTTTCCACGTGAAGAGGCACAGCGCCAACGCACTGTGCCAGAGCCTATTTTAAGGTCTGAGTCTCCAGGTCACCCAGGGAATACTCTATGACATGAAGCAAATGTGACTGTCATTTTGTCTGGGGCTGTCTCAGCCATCTGTCATCGCGCAGAGATCCCTGCCCTGAGCAAAACAAAAGTCACCGCCTCTATGGCAAAAATATATTAAAAAAAAACAGTTCCATGACAGATAACACTTTTTTAGAAAATGTAGAAAAATAATCCAGGCTGATGTGGTGTCTCTTCGGATCGCAGGGAATACCACGGTTTCTTTTGAATCAGGAAACGTTAACAGATGGAATCTGGGGAAGAATAAGAGGGACTCACTGTTTGATGACTGAATTATTTACCCAAATTCTTTGCTCGTGAGGACAGCGCTCAAGGAAAGGAACTGACACTCAGCCTGCTGTCTACACTGCAGTTAACCCACGCTCCACACAGCTCCCTCTCACCCAGGCTGATTCGGTGCAGATTCGTCTATCAGCATAGTGTCTGGTCCATGCCCTGTGTGTTTTAACAGGACACAAAAAATGTGCTCATCCAGCTTCAGTCCTTTCTGGAATGTGTGCCGAAGTCCTGTAGCATAAACCTTCAAAACAAGGTGAAGCAAAAAAAAAAAGAGTTGGAAAAGTTATTTGACGACCTTTAAGGGAAAGGAAAAATTGACTGACTTGATTGAAGAGTTTGTGGAAAAATCAGGTCCTCTGCCAACATTTTTCACAGAAAAGCTAGTCTCCTCTGTGGCCGATAGAGAGATATATTAAGTCATTCCATAATTTGGCCATATTTTCCTTCGTAATAGATTTGTGGTGTTTCCGAGTACACAGCAAACATACAGCATATGTTTATACAAACATTGCCTTAAAGAGACAATTCATTTTTCCAAATCATTCCATTTAAATGATAATGTTAATGATAGTAACATACATTCATAATTCTTAACAGAATATGGCTTTTTTAAGTTCCATAATATACGTGGCCTGAACCTGGATGCGACGTGACTGTAAGACCTTCAGAGTAAGAGACATACGACACCTTTCCTTCCACCAGATGGCAGACTAGAGTAGGTTTGTCCCTGTTTCAGAGTGACTTGCAATAATTAAAATAGGTCAGAAATTATTCAAAACCAGTCTTCATTTTTCAGTTGTGTGTGCTGGAGGTCACAGTTACAGTTACATCAAGATATATTACTGAGAAACAACCAAGGAGGTGGAATCACTCTAAAGCCCTAAGAAAAGTAAAGAAGATATAGGGAACTATATATTTTTATATCTATAACCCCTCCACATAGACCCAGCCTCTTATTAGCAGACGCAGCTATGTGATCCAAAAATGGATCCCTCTGATACATCCCAGTGTAAGAGTACAACCAGTTTTTTAATTGTTTAATTATGAATTGGGTTTTATCTTAAAAGCAGCTAGCAGTATCAAAGAATAGCACTGGAATAATTATGAGATCCGGATCAGAGCTATCCTGCTTTAAGCCTTGTATCGCACAGCTTTTGTAGTGAATCACAATCTATTCCAACCAGTTCAGTCTAGATTGTTTCCAACAGCATATCTCTGCTGGTTTTAGTCTCCTTTTTAACTTTCCATTCCAGCTCATCCTGCAACATTCCAAAGTGGTTAAGATCAGACAGCTGGGGAGTGTATCGATTTCAAAACCCACAGCTCTTCCTCATGTAAAAAACTTTTAGTCTGGCTCTCTATACAGGCTCACTACTGAAGAAGTTAATGATATTGTTACTTTCACAATTTGCCTTCTGTCTTTATTATGTGATGCATGTCCTGTTTGTGCAAAAAGAGAAAAAAACATTTTTTTATTGCCACCTGTCACTCTGTCCTGTTTTGCTGTGTATTGTTTCCTTTCGGGTCTGGAAAGTCCAAACTGTTTATACTACACATAAAACAGTTCTCTGTCACTATCTGGGCAATCTTTATAGATTTAACTGCCATTTAAGACGTTTATAATGGCTTCTTCCTCAGCAAAAAAGGTTTCTCGAGGTGCAGTTCTCCATCTGATACCAGTTTCTCAAAGATATGTATTACTGTTTGTTTTGACATGGAGAGTTTTGAAGAGCAACCACATGTACCAGCAAATTGAGTGCAGGTTATTTCCAACCATCTGAATAAGCATTTTGGCTTTTACATAGTTTTCTTTCACCTCAGTTACTTTTGTATGCATAGATACCACGTTGCCTCTATCTGTCGATTATCATCTTCATCCCAAGATATTCTCACAGTTTCTCTTTTTATACCTTTGCGCTTTTATGGCTGCATGGTTGATACATTATAACTATAATGAACAACTCCTCTGTATCGTTTGTCAGGATTCTATGTTTAGAAAAATAGCATACAGCTGCTCAGCCAGGCGTTCGTCAATCAGCTACACTGACAGGCCAAATTCATTTGATATTTTAGTCTTAAATAGAGACAACTATAATGTGTGACCTGATTCAAGTGTGCCAGATCCTCACTGACAACCAGTCCAGTGGACGTCTTCTGAATCAACAGCGAAACATCAACCAGAGGCCACAAGTGGAAACCTGCACTTTTACAACTTCTTTAAACCTTTTTTTTTTTTACACAAAGGGTTATGGGAGTCTCGAACAAGCTTCTCTGAAGAAGTGGCTGGAGGAGATTATCCGACCACCTGGCTCCAAGCAGCCGAAAGAGCCGGAATGGGGCACAGAGCATGACTGGTCTCAATCATTTCTGTTCTAGACGTAGTGCCGCTTTTTCCTTTTTCCTTACCGCAGTGCCACAGAACTGGCCCTGACAAGAAATGACATTACAATGGCATCCAGAGGAGTGCTGTCTCAGGTCATGCTCCCAAGGGTGCAGAAAGAAAGCCCCAGTGGAGTGAAGGACAGGGCAGCTGCTCTCTCACACGCACGCGGGAGTGGTGGGAAGGAAGGCCCTCTCGCTTATCTCCGAGGATGCCAGATGCTGACGGATACGCAGGCCGTAGCTGCTGCAGCCGGCGATCGATACACGGCATTTTCAGCTTTGAGTTATGCTGACTAAATTCAATTCTCAAAAAAAGAAGCGAAAGCTTGCCTTTCTTATTTACAGAGATGATCCCCGTTATGTATGGGATGTCTTGCGATACCAAAAACAAATTGTCATTTTGATGGAGACGCCACACTGGCTGTTTGGAACAGCTCAAGCTTTTCTCAGCAGAGATGTTTACCAAACGAAAGGTCAGATTGTGTGCATATTCACATTAATGGCACTATCAATTCTTTTGGAAATAATTATAATAATAATTTAGAAATAAAAGTTCTAAACTGCTTACAAGTTGGAGCCAGATGAACTCGATGCAACCTCTTAGTCTTCTGTTTTATTTGCATTTTTCACATTCAGCCCAAACATAACAAATGTTACATGTTAGGGCAAAGAATTTTGGTGTCTGGTTATATGGGAATCTAAAAATGCCTCTAGTTTGTAATTCCACTTTTTTCCACCTATGAATAGGATTCCATCTTACTGGATTCAAGCCTCAAGCAAAAAAGAAAAGTTTTTTTGAGCTACTGTTTGTGACAAATGCTCGATTCTATCGGAAACTTTGCTTTTTCCGCACATAAACACTACTGTCCGTGCCCATACAGTAGATGTATAATTAATAACCCGCACCTAAACTCCTCCTCACACAGAACAATACACACCTGCAAGATAACAGTCATCGCTGCGAAATGCCGAAAAGTAATTTATTAGCCGAAAGGGGTGAGAGCCCTAAAGTTCCTTGACTTCCTTCTCGAGACTACGAGATTAGAGCCCGTGCTGTATGGGTCTCTCCAGCGGAGAGTACAGCTGAGCTGCTGGGCCCTCTTCCAGACCAGCTCCTTCCTCCTCGTCTGGGCCGCGCACAGGGGGGCTGCCATTACTCATCCTGCCGGGGCAGTCTCACAATCGCGGGCCAGGTCCCGGCCCGGCTGCGGCGTGAACAGGCCCGGCCGGTGCTGATAAGGCCATAGGTGGAGTTCCTGGTTTTCCTTGAACTGCTGAAACCTCGCTGATGACCCAGCGACAGGGAGGACCCCCGAGCTGCTGTGAAAGCAGAGGAGCTCTCAATAGACTGGTTGAAAATATGTACTCCTGCCTGCTGCAAGGAAACTCCTCTCCACCTCGCGCAGGCCACTCTGACACTTGGGAAGAGAAGAAGACAGTCTCTTCAGGACTGCGATTAGAACATGGACATTTTGACTGCAAAAGCTCTAGCTGCATTTGCATTCTGTATTACTTTGCTCAGACTTCCATGATAATTTGCCTCTGTAAGGACATCTGGGCTGGCAGAGCCTACCAATTAAGTTTTCATTAATTCTTACAGTCAAGTGCAGACCTACAGCAAAGCGCAAACAACGACAAGGGGGGTTCTGTTAAATGCTGAACCTAACCGAGATGAGAAAGTCACGGAGTCTTCAAATTATACACACAGTGTCATTTTTCATGATAATCCCCGGTAATATGAATGTGCATTTTCCCTCTGGGTTTACAGTTTTGGAGACCCTCCAAGAAAAATAAAAGAGTTCCAAATCTGCAGGAATGAAGTTCTCGTTGATCAGAACAAACTCGTTCTCCCGGCTAGACCTTGAGTTTGGGAATAGAAATAAATCTGGTCTCCACCAATCTTCTGAAGCAGGGGTATTGTGTAGCAGCACTAGAACCTGATAGTGGACTTTGTTGTTGCTACACCTGATAATTCTCTTCACAAGACATGCACTGTGCAAGTGCCACATGAAAACTATTGATCTCAGCTGCTCTTGTCATACTGCTAGAATATATCATCTATAGTTTCCTCGACACCCCCTTCCTGACAAGATCAACACCGGATGAACATCTCCTGTGCATCTGAAATGTATGCTGGACATCAAAGGCATTTCATCTCACTTGGCACTCTATACTGACAGGCCATTTGTAAGCAATAGTTTTTCCCCACAAATGAAATGTGGTAGATTTCACAACCAGCAGGTGGACAAGTAAAAATCTAGATCACTACTAATGTTGCCAATTACATTCTCAAATAAAGGAAAGCTTTCAAATGAGAAGTGTATGCTTGGACAATGTCCTGTCTAATGCTTTTAATGTATTTTTTTATTTTTTTTCTCATTTAAAATATAACACCACTCCCAAGTTAACTGAGGTCTTACACTACATGGCAACAACTTCCCTCTGCCTTTCCTGTTGATCCCCACCTGAATTCACTAGGTTAGCAGAAGAAATATGAGGATAGGTCACTTATCTTTAACCAGCTTTCAGATGAAACCACCTGATCAGCACAGCCTGTTTGCAGTGGTCCCTCCAAGCGTCAAACAGCAGCTGTTCACAGATCTCTCCTACTTTTCTGCTAGCATTTTGTTCGAAAAAACATCTGACGTCCCCAGCTTTCGTTGACAACAAGACATCAAACAAACCTGCAGAGGACTACACCGGTTCAATACCCCCCAAAAAATAACAAGTCTGAAATATTTTAAAGGTTTGTTCCACGTTCACAACTCGCACGCCGCCCTTGCTCCCTGCGTGAACCAGTCTATGGAACACATTGCTCGTCTTCTTCCCTGCCCGCCCGACTCCGGCTCAGACGCCTGTCTTCACGGGCACACCTTCGAGAAGCCCACGCCCTCCAGCCACGCACGCTCCCCACCTCCACCTCGAGACCGCAGCTCCTCTCCGAAGCCACATGGACACCTGCCAGGGCCGCGCACCTGAGAGGAAAACAATTACAAAGACGTGAGGCAGCCAGCGGGCCTGGCGAGGACTGGTACGAAAATACAATCTAGTGTCAACAGATGTTCAGCTGGAATAACATGAGCTCTTTCTCACAACACACACACACAGACAGACGCACACACACACACACACACACACACACACACACACACACACACACAGGACTACAACTGGGACTGGGATACATCTGCAGTTGTATTGCCAAATGCTTTGTGTCTTTCTTGGCAAAACCCGAGCTTTAATCACTTGCATATTTGTTAAGTCCGTTGCCTCCTTAAAGAAATGCAGAGCTCAAATGAAACCTGTGTTTGCCAGTACCGCACCTGTACACAGTTAATTGGAGTGAAAGAAAGCATACCACAATTGCGATGTCATGACCACTGGCGGCTTTATGAGTTTTAAAATGCTCCATTACTCAAATTAACGGTATGTAGTTTGCATTAAGCTAAACATTGCTTAAGGTAAAACCAAAGCACTTATTTTATTAAAAAGGATTTCTGTCCTGGAGATAGAAACACCTAAACACTACCCCCACCACCACCACCACCACCACCCACCCACACACACACCTCACCCCACCTACATCAACTTCATGACAGCCTGGGATCCAGGGCTTGTTAGCATTAGAAACTTCCCCGCACAGGCCATGTCCTTGACCTGTCTGCCAGGGCTCTCTGGAGCTGAACTCCTGTCCGGCGCGAGGTCATGATGAAGATGATGTATTTGCTTGTCTCTCCCGCTCCAGCCGCCTCCCCGTTGCTGTTTTCCAGGCCTGGGTTTTGTTAGCTCCAGGAAACAGCCTCTTCCTCCTTGTAAACACTGCGCTGGGTCAGCCGGCATCAGGACTGGTAGTGGCACGCTATGGTCACTGTCAGTCAGTCCATCCATCTTGCAACGAGCTGCGCTCGGGGGGCAGAAATACAGACATCCTGGCCACGTGCGCCGGCGCTGAGAGGCGCACAGTAAACAGAGCTCGATTATTTCCTTCGGTTACCGTCTTTCTGAAGCCACACCTTACGCTCTTATCCACTTAAATTGGAAAAAAAAAGTTCGAAACCACAAAAATAAATACAAAGCGAAACTACGATTTACAGTCAATCTACGCAGATTATCTTTCGAACTGCTTTTCAAGAGATAAATTAGTGAAAACAAAAACGTCCCGTGCATTTTAAATAGAAGTAGCTTTTAAAACAGATAAAGTGTCGTCGCGTTTATTTTAAAAAGAAGGGTACAGACTATAGGGTCAGACTTAAGGATTTACAGAAAATTATTTATAATAATGTTGATAATGTATAGTAATTACGTTTATAACTCTTACATCCTCTTTATCTTGCTGTCGGATTAGTTCATGCTGCAGATCTACTGAACAGTCAGTGGTGTGAGGGGTTCGTACTAGTGTGAGCTACAGTACGCAAACAACGAGATGGTTTCGTATGCCAAGTTCTTCAGACAGAAGTGTTAACAATACCGGGGGCTCCCAGACACAACGGAATTAAATTAAAAATAAGAGTTCTCGAGGGTAGTTGAAGCCTATTATAAAGTACTGGAGCTCACAGTCTTTGCGTTACCACGGAGGGATGAGAGAAGCGAATGTGCAGGTCTGCGTGCACAGACTGAGTTAGGATAGAGAGAGGGGGACTTTCGCAGAGGATAATTAATGGCAAATTCTGCTGTAGGCTGTAAAACAGACAGCCTGGCCATCGCTAAGATGGGCGAGGGAGGAACTGTTTACGAGATAAGGAGCCGATAAACTGATGTCTCTCCAGCACCCTGAGCTAATGGGAGGAGGGGAATCCGGCTGTCAGCGAGGTGATTGAATGAAATCCCTCTTTAACTATTTCAGAGCATAGGAGAATGTTTAAAAATCAGTTTCCTACTAGAACACTGAAACTAGAATACTCTGCTCACAAAGTGTAAATATAATTACAACACATACAGATTTCACAAGATTAACGAAACGCGTATTATGTACTAATAGATAAAACAAGAGATAAACTGATAAAACACGCTCAAACGCTGGTAGAATCCTCTTGTTAATACCCGTTTTTACAGTGCGTACACAGTATCTGCTTTATCAGACTCAGTATATTCATCACACTATAAGAACATCTTAGGATAATTACACTGGGGTGCTGATGTCCAAATAATTCTAAAAGTTATAATATGGTACAATATTAAAAATGTTGTGTGCTCTCGTAAACCATCCGTAAGGGATGAAAAGGCATCAGGTTTGTGTATCTTATGCAATTTTAGCGTGCTGTAAACACTATGTCGTTGAGTTATGTCGCTTTTCTCACAAAACCAAACGATTTGCTTTAAAACTGGAATGAAAACGAACTCATAACAACTCAATAAAACCAATTCACAACAGATGATTTTCAATCCCAGTTTGAGCAGATGACGGCAGCTACATAGTGTTGCGTCTAAAATATATTATACAAATAACGATATATTATTCTTTTTATGAGTGATGACAAAAGTAAAAGTGTCTTTTTGAACACATTTTGCAAGGTCTTTTTTGCCATTGAAACAGACAATTTCCTCTCATTAGAAAAGACTGCAGACTCAGTATAATTATATCAGAGCGTGAGACATTGTATGAGTTACCAAGTTAGACATTTTTCTCTGTAAACCATTTCCTTACTTCGTTTATAAACTAAACCAATGAATTTGCACATTTTTGAAAACTATAACTCTTGTACAAGGTTTCCTATCTATTTATAACTACGGAAATCTTCGCATTGTTAATGGTTTCACCAGCCTCAATGACAAAATAATGGTGTTTACTTTAACGCCATAAAACTCAATGGTACTTCCAGGGAATTAAACTCCAGATTTCAACTTTTCAACCTGAAAACTGAAATCATCGACCAAATAAAAGAACAGTGCAATAAAGTGGATTCGTTAATGCTATTGAACATACATTCATGTTACACAAAAATCGTGGATTTCTAAAGAAAGGCAATTTTTTTAATTTCCCACATAAATCATGAATTCCTCTGGCCTGTAAAAACGGCTATTCTTCATTTTATCTTGGCGTGCTCTTTGACAGAAAACGAGAAACAGGAGTTCACTTAGATAAACCATTCAAAGCCATTTATACAAAAGAAACTCTAAATCTAAATAATATATATAGCCTACGCACAGTACATAAACCATAAACAATAACAAAATAATTATAATTGCATGTGCGTGTTTCTTTGATGGTCTTCCATTCACAGTAATTTGAAAAGATGTCTGCATAACGTATCACTTGTAGCCTACATGTAAAATAGAGGCATTTTTCCCCGTTTTTGAGGACACTACGATACTCCTATAAACCCCAAATTCACAGCAATCCTCGTCATTTAAACATAAAATGACAACTTTTTATACACAACAATCATTCGTGAGAACAGCTGCAATTGAATACATGTGAAGGTTTGCTGAATAACTTTTATTGTACAGCAAAAATGTACCATTTTGATTTATTTTTTGTTAAAACGTAAAACTAAAACACTTTCGCGCTTTAGAGTTTAAAAAGGACATTTATTGCTTTAGAATGTAAAATTAATTCTTCAAAATCAAACCGATGGAACGAAATGCAGAATCCAGATTTCTCCTTTTTTGATTCCCGGTAAACTGGTAAAAACACAACCCGGTGCCACCGGTGTCATAACATACTATACACTTCTAGACACAAATACCGGAATAAGGGGAAGGTATAATGTCACGATATCAATAATACAAGCCTTTGTCAGAATAAAACGAACGTCTACGACGTCAGGGTCTTACGAACAGGGGAATTGAATTAAGCTGCCAGGAACACAGTTGGAGCCGAGCCTTCTAATGTTTTTTTTTAAAAAAAAAACAGGTATTAAAATAGCTGAAGGTGGAACAGAGCTAAGCAAATATGAGCGTTAAAAGGGGTATAATTATATCCCGTGTATATGGACGCATCGCCGGTTTTCAGTTTTGCTTTTAATTAAATTTAAAGCGCAACTCGTCCAACAGTTTGGAATGTGGTGAGTTTCCAGTTGTCTACAAATGGAGAAATCCTAAGAATAAAGTCCACTACTAGTTGACTACATTTGACAACCGAACAAAGTGACGTATACTGTATGGAGTAATAATAGAAAATGTGTTTAAATAACCTTGTTACAATATCGAGACAACAAACTGATCCAGTGTCCAATATTGACAGAGGTGTATCCGAACGAGAATATCATCCCTCCTATTAAATCTCTACAATTTTGTTCTACAAATGCTTTTGATGTTATAAATGTAGTAGAAAAAAATTATTTGGGACCAAAATCTTAGCCTAGAAATGAACAGGCCGACTTCAATCTGTTCAACCTTGAAACCCTACGATCTTTTTATCCTTTATTAACCAGAGGAAATAAATGAGAACTACGTCTAATTTATCATGACAAGATGAAGAGTAGCCATTTACACAGCATTTATGGCATTTTACTGGAGCGATCTGAAGTAAGTACTGCGGTCAAGGGCTTAAAAATCAGAGTCAGAGATTCGAATCCGCGATCCTCCGGAGCACAGCTCGATAACTCCTGTAAACGTTTTACTTTTTTCATAACCAGTTACCAAAAATTCTAATACCTTGGTAATGTGATAAAGATTTTTCCAGCGATACGAGTACTAAAAGTTTACCTTAAAGGGAGCAGGCTGGGAAAACTGCTTTTGTTCCCTGGGGCACGTTTTCTTCTCCGAGTAGCCTAACCTCTGGTTTCCAAACAGTGCCAAGAGCATTACATTCTACTTTAAATGTACGTTATAAAAAAACAGAACTAGGATATATTAAGAAACATCACCTTACAAAGAACTATGGGATTTAAAAGCATAACTTCAAGCCTCTAAATTTAGACATGCAAACTAAATATAAAGAAATATAAGGCGTTCTGTTAAGTTAGATCAGTACAAAGAATAATGATTTTTTTAATAAGAAAAAAAGATACAAACATGCTAAAATGTAATACTAAATAAGCTGTAACATGGACAGAGTGATGTTCTGGGGTTTCAAAACGGTGATATCGAATTATCAGCGACAAAGCCAGACAAGGCTATGCTGTTGAATTTTCTAGAACTTGGGGTATGAAGCTTTCTTTGTTGTAGTATGTACATTAGCCTAAGAAATACAAGAAATATATATTTTCCTGGCCATAAGACCACGGGAGACCCATCGCATAGGGACTTAATTCCTGGAAACTCCCAAATACTTCCACGTGACACCGAGTGAGGCTCGCTGGCTGGAGCTCATTCCAGGGCCGACGAATGTGTTGTGTTTCGTGTGATTCTCGTATGCATGTATATACGTATGTACGTCTATGTACATAGTTTATCACGCTAGTTACACGTTATCAATCTGTTAAAATCACCACTTTATATACGCAGAGAGACCTGAGGACAGCAGGAGTTAGGGGAAGGACCAAGACTGACGAAAATCAATCCTCTGTTAGGACAGGGAACAAGACCTCAGTATTTTAAAGGCGAGGATTCCTTTTTTTGGTTTTGGATCATTCACCTTAAAAATAGATTCGCAAGTATTTGCTTGATCTAAAAGGTTACCCTGATCGTTGAGACATTACTGTTACTTCAACAGTAATTTTATATGACAAATATACTGAAGAGGTTACCAATTATCCCAATGGCTTCAAAATATATTTCTTATTTTTTATCGCTTGTACAACCACTGTCTTGCATTAAGCAAATTATGTCTTTGTTTATAATAAGCCAAAATCTTCGTGCATTTTATTTCTTTTCCCTTTCCCGAATATCGTGTGCTCATGTATTTCAATATTGGTGTTTATTTAATCTTAATGGCAAGTTGCAATTTTATTTTTTATTTTGAAAGCAATTCACGTAAAAACGCAAACTAACCTCATAAATATAGCAACACACATTGAATAACGGGAGTTTAAAAGAGATCTTTGGATTGTTTGTTGACTGTTATTTTCAGAGGTAATTTTTAGAGTCTACCTGTATACGGCTTTCATGGTCAGATAAGCTTCATGGATCAGTGACAGACCGCATCCTAATGGAGCTATTAGCGGCCTGACTGCAGTCCTGCTATCCAAACAACAGCATGGGATCTGCTCACACCTACAGTCACAGAAGAAGAACATCAATGTTTTAAGTAGAACAGAACTTAACTTGTCGATCTCGTATGACATAACAGAAATAAAACAGGGCTGGAAAAGATTCGTTATTCCGATGTTCAAAAGGATAACGAGAACCTAAAAGTATCCTATCGTTTAAATTGTGCGTGGCCTATTAAACGTAAATTCTAAAAGGCGACTCGATTTTTGTTCACCGAACACTTCTTAAAAAAGAAATTAATTTATAGTGAAAGCTTAAATTTTCGTGTCTTCACGATATTTAATTGGTTGAAAAGGGCCTTCTTTAAGCGTTCCTCTGCGCATTCTCGATTTTACCTTTAATGGACTCTGTAGTCTAAATTGCAAAACTGTTGCCACCAAAACATGATGACGATACATATCATGCATTTCACCTTTACAGAGATGTAGGCTCCTGAATACACTAAAAAGAACTAAACAAAACACAACATATTTTGTAACAATTTACCATTTAAAAGTAATTAGATGCTAAAACTAACGCCTATTCAAACCATTTAAGAAGATAACATTTGCAAAAAGAGTTCACCCGTGCAACTTGCATGATTTTTAGCGGGTTTTGTTTGATTTAAATATCTTATGGAGCCGTTTTAGGAAAGAATCGGTGATATTGGGTCGACCACATGGCTTGGCAACGTGTTCCAGACTCCTACAACCATTTATGTAAAATGTTTAGTTTTAAGCCCCCTTCACCTCAAGGAGCTCTGGCATAATTAAAATATTGAACCAAATATCGTCTTGCTCAAATAAAATACAAAGTTACGAAAATTAGATAATAGCGACATAAAAAGCATATACTTAAAATGGAAATGTAAGATCATTGCCATCAATTCGTCATAAATCATCGGAAAGAAAGATAGGTCGTATAATTTTATCAACGACTGTTTTATTTTTTAACGGAACAGTAATCATGTTAATCATAATTTCTTACATGTGTGTCATTATACTTCCACACAATGAAAACTAGTTTGGCTTTACAATTAAAAACGATGTTTGTGAATCTATTCTCTCCGAAGCTCTGCGTCGTTATCTTGAATTTCTGTCTCAGATAAAACAAGCATTGTGGAATTAAATACCGAATTCGAGGAGATGTGTTCTCTCAAGTGCGTAACATACTGTAGTGCCGCGATTTAACATGCTTAACAATTCTCTAAATAATAGCTTTATCTCATAATCAGGTGGCTTTTACGTTAACAAACTCGTGTTAATTCTGTGAAAACATCATTAGAGCACATTAGTGGGCAATTTTCTTACTGGGGTGTTTGTAAACATCAGGGTAATTATAAAGTGCGGGAATTATCTGTTTGCAACCTACTTGTTAGAGGCTATAAAACGCATCCTGTCTGTGTTTAAACAATGGAATGCCGTGTACCTGTCACGGATTGTGGGTCTACATATCTTTTGATGTAACTATTACTTATAATGTTTTGTAAACACTAATACCCAGGTGGTTCACCTGGGAGACGTTCTAAATCAAAACTAATAATTATTTTACTTTCGTCGGGTGCCTCGTTTTAGAGTCGAGTTTTTTTTAATGGGCATCTGCTTTCTCGTGATCTTGATTTTCACTTCATTTTTGTCAGGCAGTATGAAAGAGCTAAGAGATATTAAATCAAAGGGAATCTACCTGAGTGTTTATAACGAAAAGAAGAAGAAAAACGGGGAAGAAAGATGCCACAGTGCATTTGTCTGACACCGGGTGTCCACGCTAGACTTCTCTTGCTCTTCAATGGAAGACTCGGAGTGTTCTGCTCTCAAAGCGCATGGACGACAGGGCTATGGCGACCCTTAAGGAGAAGGAACACGATAGAAAGAAAGTTATGAAGCGACTTCGCTTTTTAGCCTGTTGATGTGTACTTTACGATTAGATACAGTTTCGTTCATTTGACGGTTTATGCGAAGCTTGATCATCTTCAGAAAGGAATCCAAATATCACCGCTGCCGAATGAGTGGAAAAGGTTTGAGTATGCAATTATCAGAAACGGTGCCGGATCGTATCTCCTCGGACATCGAACGCTAAATAAAAATGGGGATATGATTCTAGAGAGAAATGGGAAGGGATGGTGCAACGTTCAGCCCGGGTAAACAGTGGCCTGGATAATCGTTTTGAGTTGGCGCGCTTGAAAAGTGAAATCAAGGTTTCAGACCGGCTTCGCTAGTGCTAGTTAATTTAAGCCACGCCCTACATTAAACCTTTTACGAAATACACATTTATTTGGAAATACTTCGATAAATGATCCAAACTTCTGTTTAAGGAGGACACAGAGAAGAAACGTCGTGTGCCAAGTCAATGATTAACCTAAGGCACGATAACGTATTGTCAGTATAGAAAAACGCTATCTAAATTAAAGTGCTGTTGTGAATGGATTACATAGCCTGACATTCTTTAATTTGTATGTAGTAAATTAAGCTCCTTAGTGTGTCGGTTATTTGATGCATGATAGTTATATTAGGTTCAAATGTATTCACTTACACGCTAGAGGCTGTTGATTTAAACAGGTTTCCCGAAAAACTTGTCTCGAGATTCGGAATTTGCATAATCACTAGTTTTTCCTTCTTCTTTATTTCCCCCTGTTGTCTGTCTGAATTCATTTGATCTAGAAGCTCAAGATCGCTTTAATGGTTTTAGAAAACTTGTAAGTCAAATGTTCAGTATGGAAAAACGTGAAAACAAAACGTAATTGTTTTACTGTATGAAATAATGTTACTTTTATTATTTGTTTTGAGGATCTGTTTTGAATCTGTTTTCTGCACCATAAAAACATTGGGGGATCTCGAACTGATGGTAAGCCTTCGGACTGAAGAGTTAGTAATTGGCTGGATCATATTTTCTTCAGGTATTGCTAATCGTCATTAAAACTATAACTTTCTCGTGCATCGTGTATCCTAAAGAGTATAACAGGGCGTTTTTCACGATCAATTACTTTAACATAAGCAGACGACATTTAACTTAAGGGCATACAACGTATGCAACCTCTTTTTAAACAATTGTATTCATAATGATTAGATTCTGGGTTTTAACTGTTCACACACAAAAAAAACTATTTTGCGCTGAACCCCATATTTCATGTCACTTGATCTCGGTGACAACTTAAGTTCAGTGCAAGTCCCTTAATATGAGCTAATCATAAAATATAATGCAATCTAGATTTATTTGACAAAAACACGAGACCATTCATCACACCGAAGTCATACCCTATTCTTTAGAGATAGCGCACCGCTCAGACTGTCATGTCATGGAAATGCACCAGCGTTATGATGGATAGTGCATATCCTTGGAGCTCGCATAAACCATGACTGTACCCGATCCGCTCTGCTGAATCATTGGATTTTCACATTTCGGAACAAGCAAGTTTTATGCACGTTCATCTTAAACATACAACCAGGAATTTACACGAGCGTTTACGAACACAAAACGCGTATTTGGCGTTGTTTGCTTCTCCTGTTCGGTCCTAATAATAGTGAAAAACCCCGGATCGACCTTTAAGAATGTCAGAGCAGCTTTAGCTTCAGGTTGCTTAATAATAGAATAAATTGATTAATTAATAAATTCCATTAATACAACTTTTAAAGACGTGTATCCGTACTTTAAAAAAATGCTTTTAGATTATGTTAGCATTTGGACAAACGCGGGGGGGGAAAAAGCACCTTTGGTTTGATCGTGTAATTTCGTTACAGTCGTGTTTATCTGAAACATCTTACCTTGCGAAAGCCCATAACTCCTCACTGTCCAATGCAAACAAAAGCGCAGCGATATACATTTCGAAAGCGGCACAAGTGCAAAGAGCCTGTTTACGTTAGAGAGAGGCCTCGGCTCTGGCCCCCCTTTCACTCTCTCAAATTGCCCGTTTGAAGATACACAGCCCGAGACCCAGGAGGAAGACGCTTCCCTAATCTAAACACTGCTCTGTTGATGGCGAGCGGATGAGATTATCTCGTCTGCTTCTCTCCCTTTTCTTCCCCCTGGTTTTAGCAGCACCCAAGCATTTGTCAGTGGCGCCTGCACTTGGCCACAATTGACAGCAGACGAGAGGTGTAGCATTTCCCATTGTTACCCCCCGAAAACACGCGGCGACTCCTGGCAATGCCAGCCCCTGTGAATAGACCCAGGACACGGGCGGAACAGACATATCAACACGGTGGAAAGTAAGCTAATTAATAATAACCACAGCGGTGCCGGGAGGATTCAGTAGACATCTGGGAAACGTTGGCACCTCTGTCTGGTACTGGGGCGCTACAGCCCCGCAGCCAGACGCCGGTGGCGCGGCTGCGCCCGAGAGCACCTGCGAGCGGCGGCTCGGGGAAGGCGCCAGGCGTGAGGCGCGCTCTCGGGGCTGCAGCCCGGAGATCGTGACCGGCTCCGCACAAACCTCGGACACGAACCGCCGAGATCTGGCGCGTCAACGATCTGGTTTCAATCACTTCTCATTGCTAAACGCTGTAAAGAGCCGTTGGATAATAAGGTGAGAAAACCTGAGGTCTGGATTTCATCCAACCACATTTTCGGTTCGACGTACTTTCTACTTTTGTTACCAGACTATAGGCCATAATGAAAGCGCTGACACGGCAGTAACGACAATGTGCTACATCAATAGTAAAAGACCAAATAAATACTACAGTGACGATTTTAATGTTTCGACATGCTGAATACACCATAAATTGTCCCCTTAGAAGTAGAATGTTGTCAAATTGTCTTTAAACCCCACACAGAAATTTGCATAACAGGGTCGCCCTTTCTTTTCAAGATCTGTATTTTATTCTTTTGTCTTGGGTATATACGATCGCCAATATATCAATACAAAAACAATAGAACAGTTTTAATCAAATACTTTCTCCTCTGTCTCCCGTGAGCTCATCACTTCAGTCGATTTCTCAATGTTGTGGTCAAAAATGCAAATTACAAATACCAAAAAAAAAAACAAAGTAATTTGTAGCTGTTTCGAAGAAGGCGAACCTGTTTACAAAAATATGAAGGTATTTCCAAAGCGGACTGGATTAAAATAATTTCTCATACTCTATACATATGTTTTCAAACTCTATTCATCGTGAACAACATTTTTACAAAATTAAACACTCATAACACATCGCACTAACAACTTGCCAGAAAAATATACACTCTTTCTGAGGAACATTAACGCTATGACAAGAGCAATAACAGAGAGACTAGGGTTGGTACAGTCGATCAACCTCTCCGGAAAATAAAATCTCAATGGGCAGACCTACGGTCTCAGAATCAATCATGAATTAATCATGAATCAAGAATACACGAGTTGGCCATAACACAGCTAATCATTTTTCGAGCAACTGCGTATTTATCCTCATCATTAAATATCAATTCCAAATATTTATCCCAGTAAAACGTGTTACAATAAGTAGGCCTTAATACGATATATACGGAATGCACAGCTATTGACCGTTCTGTGCTGATTTTTAGGTTAACACTAACCTGCCCGTGCAGTGGTTTTCTAAACTAAATGAGGCCGGTAAGGAATGGTGATCCTACGCAACATACTTCATTGCTGCTGCAGAGGAGGCCTAACAAGAAGGAAATTTGACGCTAGACTGCAGAAAGGGAAAATAGAGGAAAGTCCGTTTGGCGCTACAATAGCAAAAACTATTATTATCTCATACTGGAAATAAATCATTTGGCTTGTTGTATAACATTCAACAAAATATAAGAATTAAGAAGCAAATTGTTTAATTTAAATGTGGGGTCTATTTTTAAATTGCATCAATGGAACAACATCTAAACATGTTAAAGCGTTACCTAAAGCACTTTTAAATGGGAGTTCAACGCACGCTGTAGACGACATAGATGTGTTTGTGTATATGATACACATTATATGTATGTATTTTATATAGGCCTAAACATAATGCATATCACTATTAGAAAGCAATGATTTTTTTTTTAAATTGTATATTAAATTTGAAATTTTGAAAACAGTGAATAATATAGTAAATACATGTTCTCTCTCGAGATTTTAAATGGTTAATAGATATCTTTCTTTCTCGGTTAAGTCTTAATAATGTCGAATTCCTGAACTTCCAGTAGAGTCCGTACTATTGCAGAAAAAAATCAGTTCAAAAGCAGGAGGTTAACTTTCATATAAAACAACCGGTCCAATTAGTTGGTAATCAGATAGATCTATTTAAAGAACCTCTTTAAATTAAATTATGATGATAAAGTAATGCAATAAAACACGCTTTCGTCTTAATTCTTTGCTATTTCCAGCTTCTTGCGCAGCTATTTCTCAAAGCTTTGAATTTTTCAAACTTAATTACGAAACAAAGCTTCTCGCTGGACAGAAGACTGAGGATTTGTGACTCCCTCCTATCAGAAGGGTGTGTTTAACTTCAGCGCATTAAGGACACAGGTAAGTCCACGGCTTTCACAACAGGACAAATCGTACGTGGGTGTTTCATAAGCCTTTTTCTTCACTAAAGGCAGTTGCTTTGGCAGCGAGATGGAAGTTTAAGATTCAAGACTGAGGAAAATGCCACTTCAGCGGGTTTCGAACTAGAGATACGCCTGACAAAAACTGTAAATGAAGGAGGGTAACTTTCGTTTCTATAAATTAGCCCAAACGATCTATTTAATCGTTTACATTTTTTACAATTTGCAATCTTTGAAAATAAAATAACTCTTAAGCCTAGTTAATAAACAGATGAACACGACACATGAAGAGTATCTAAAAAGTAGAACATTTTCATATTATTCTCAAACAGCCAGAAAGTAAAAGTTTAGGCCATTGATATTTTTGGGCATAAAATGATTTCGCCAAGTGCCCGCTGGTCGACATCTCAAGTGATGATAAAGCTTAAGAAGACCAAACATATTCAACCATTTTTTTTTTGTTAATGCAGAGTATGGCAGACACATTAAACTCGGTGCACTGAAATCCTTGTGCAGTTATCTCTTTTGCAGTCAGACAAACGTTCTGTGGCGATCCCGCTATCTCGAACCTATCCACAGCCTGTCGGAAGAAGAAAAGTATATAAAGAAGAGCTAAACAGCAGCAGTGGTTAGTGAGTGTGTGTGTGACCCAGAGAGAGGGAGAGGGAGACAGAGAGAAGGTCTTTTAAAACGGAAAGGAAACTGATACCAACAGATTGTATTTGCTAAAAACGTCAATCAGTTTTCTACAAGGAATTTTAATTGCTATTGGGGCCCTGCTATCGGCTGATAAGGTTTATTAATAAACTTTTGATAACAGCAGTTTAAAGACGGTGACTGCCTGCAGCGCGACAACAGGCCTTCTGTGGCGTCAGTCCTGTGTTGGAAGAGTTTTGAAAATAACTCAAGACTTAACGGAATTATTTAAGAAGAAAACCGCTCCAGTAATGTAAACAAAACTTTGGAAAATGTGCAATGCAATAACCCATACATAAAATGTCAACTGTAACGTCTCTTTCAAATGATTGGATTTTTAAACTGGACCATATCTGATCTTGACCCCAAAAGACAGCAGGGACTCCTCAACATCGATATTTCCAAATAATATTTGGACCCTTTATTTCCGCTGAAGCTGTATCAATGTGGTGTCCATAATGAAATCGCAAGCCTTTAAATTTTATTGAAATTTTGAACATTTTGAAATATTGAAAAACAGATCACGGGTTCTACAAATGTATATAGTTATCTTTTTAACGCGGTCACGGTTTAAAATGCACCGCGAGGTTCACTTTGATGTGTAATACCGTCTCGTTCAGGTTCTTCACTGCCATACGTACATAATCGATGAAAACTCAAACCTTGAATCTTGCTGTACTCACCCTTCTCCTGCATTGTATTACACCAGATTTAACACCACCCTGTCACGGACTGCACTGTTCACCCAGGCGTTGGATCTCAAGGCTCGCTTCTATCGCTCGCTACGTAACCCTAATAATAGCGCCCGCGGTCCCTCTCCGGTCTACCGGTCTACTCCGGTCTTCAAACGGTAATACTTTAAATAATCGAACCGCACATCTTTGAAAGGACACAAATGTAGCTGTGTGAGGAACGAATGTGTGCTTGTATTCTGTAATGATCACTCCCTCAACTTCAGTCCCGATTTCCTCTGCCCGCCACTCCGCAAGCCCAACAGACTCCGTGATCTGTCCCAGTCCTATTTCACCGGCTTCCACTGACAGCGAGTCCCAGTTGTGTTTGATTTAAAGACTTTTCTTCGGTCACATTCACATCCTTCTATTAAGAATTGTATTCAATAAACCCAGAGCTTTAGTCCGCTGTAAACTAAAACACTCCCCCGCAGACGATGTCCAGTAAAATTTATTGAACCTCCAGCTCTTACCAACTTCCACGTATTATATATTGGCCTAATGAATTCCCACAATTTGTCCTGGTAACCGGATTTCTTATGGTCTGACCAGATTATCGTGTAGTTAAAGATTTAACAACTAATCAACGTAAAACTTTTTGCTATGGCAAAAGCTAAGACGATCTTCACATACAGTACTCATATGCTTACTTCGTTTAATCACACAGTCTCAACAACGTTGTTATAAACTTAATTAAGAATACACCATTCCCAATGTTCTGATTAAATGGGGGCATTTGAAAGAAAAACAGGTAATGTAATAATACGAAAAGTATCGAACCACTTCATAATGTTCGGCCTGCTCGAAAAAGGAAACAGTCTTGGTTATGAATACATAAAGTAGTACAGTATCAGATTAAGGAAGGAGATCTGAAGTAACGTGTATCAGGTAGCTGCGGTTTACGCATTTAGTGCACTTTCACGGTCAGCTGTTAGTCTTCTTGAGCAAGGTTGCTGAAGACGCTCGGATATCGTCTCCAAAAGGTGAGAATGTATATGTTTAATTGCACTGTTCCTGCAAGAAAAAGCCTCATGTGCATATGTTACTAAATTAGCCTATACTCCGTTGAAGTGAAATTTCATTTAAAAAATAATAGCAGTTAATAAAATGAGGCTAATGATTTCAACAACTGTTAAAATTGTGCCTTTAGAGTTGGGCTACCAAAACTGAAAACCGACAGCATCACTGCTCTTAGATTTTATCATCTTGTCTTATCTTCACTATGTTATATCTTTCTTAGGATGGTCTACTAAATCCTGAAATGATTTCTCAAAATATATTTTTGAACGAGGCCTTTGAAAATTGTTTACTGTAAAGAAGTGTTTTCTGTATTGTATGCGATAAAACCACTTACTAGTATTGTGCAGCCGATGCAATGATAGTTCAATTATTATTGTTAAATATTTGTTGTTCCGAGCAGTGCACACAGATTTCATGTTATCGGTATGCAGTAAGTTTCGTGAAGTCGCATTTGTATTTATTTATTGTTGTTGTTTCTGATTATGGTAGTAGCAGCAAGGGTCTAGTATATAAAAATTTAAGAAAATGTCCAGACCTATTAGACGTCAAATGTAAAAGCGATTACTGGTCAGCCATACAGTAAGTACGCTTACCATTAAGATCTCAGATGTTAAGTAGCGAACACATCTTATTTATCATAAAAAGCCATTCATTAAGCCACTGTTCAGTGCGGTAATATGTCAGCTATATTCATTTAACAATGAACCGGGAAATACACTCCTTAAACACTATTTAGAATTGACCTGTAGCTTTTAGCAGACTAAGTATTTGGGAAACTATTTTTGTGTAGTAAATAAAGTAATTTATTTAGGGATGCAGTACGTTTCCCACGTGTCTATTAATAGGCATGATTCATAGTTCAGCCTACACGGTTCTCTCATTGAAAATAAATTAAATCAGTGTGCAAAATTACTTTAAGCATAAAGTGTTAAAAGTATTTTAAATGGTATAACCAGTCTTATGTTCTAGGTATTTCCTATTACACAAAGTGTCACAAGTGTGAATCAGTTTTCCAGACAGGAACATTCAGTGTATACTCGTGCATTGTTTTTATTTTCTCAAATAACTAGAGCACTCACACACCTATGTAACAGAAACAACATTCGAACAAATCTATTGAACATCTTCTATTTCAACACCAGCTTGGTGTTGAGGCTACATCTCTCCCGTAGTCTGATGAAACAACACTAGGCCGAAGATCATTTTAACCCGGGATTTCTGTTGAAAATGAAGAATATTCTCGCTGATAACTAATACTGTAGTCTGGAAAATGAGTCGTATGAACATTAAATCACTTAGTCATATTAATTTTAGATTAATCGTATTCCGTCGGTTGAACTCGCAAATGTATGATGCTCATGATCAGACGCTTCGTGAAAGGAATAAAATGAGGGTTCAAGAAAGATGCTAAATCAGGCTATAATGTTAAAGATGCCCCACTGACTATCTGATTAAAAATAACTGATAAAAATTCATGTCTTAATACTTGGAATGCTGCTACGATTTTTCCGCTCTTCTGCTTTTTTTCCTGGTCAGTGCTTGATATCAAACATAACAATATAGTAGAGGTAATGGTACTGTCATCAATAATAATAATAATAATAATAATAATAATAATAATAATAATAATAATAATAATAATAATAATAATAATGCTCCCTGCGGTAGCTCTGCTTTCATATCACCATTCTGTGATAAAACATTGATTTTACTCGTGGGGGAGACTGAGAGGAGACTTCTGCCCACCCCACCCCAATATCGGAGCTGCCTTCTCGGACGTCACTCACCCAGCTCGCCCCGCCCACGCAGTGACATCACCGCTCACGCGGGGAGCTTTGCCTCTCTGTGCCCCCAGTCTCAAAAACAGACTCCAGCTGCAGGCATTGGCTGTCACAAGAAGCACGCCAGTCCTCCTCTGAATGCATGGAAGCGAGCTAAGCAGTCGACAAAAGCAGTCGAAGAGTATCTTTTCTCTAAAAAGAAGAATGGATACATTGGCAGCCCTCGTATGAAATTTCCTAAAGGGGTTCTTCTTCGTAACTCCTCACCAGCGGGGTTAATTTCCTTGATGTGATTGCGCAGGATTTTGAGAATGCTTCCAAGCCCAGTCACTTCTACACCTTTCTCTGTCAAAGACATACTAAACCTGGAGCAACAGTCTCAGCAGCACCAAGCCCTGCACCTAGAACACCCCCATGCGCACTTGCACCAGGAGGTTCAGCCGCCGCCGCACTTCCAGTCGCCGTCCTGCATGCTGGCTGCCGGGGAGAGCCCTAGCTTCTCGGACGGCGAGGAGAAAATGTCCTTCCTGAACTCGCTGTCGGTACGGGACAGCCACGGGGAGGCCAGCATCTCTCCGGAGCTGTACGTTCAGGCGGCGCTAGGACACTCGGCGGACACCAAACTGGAGGGCGACCTGGAGGAGCAGGAGACCAGTGAGTTCATTCTCCTCACCTTTCACTCCCCTTTCACCGGGCTTCTTTCATGCCATTTTCTGTCTTTTTTTTTCCGGATCGCATTGTTGTTCACATCTTATAATTTGTAAAATGGCCAGAAATACCCTGGTAGTAATTCTTAGCGTTTTGGCGTATTTATATAGGCTGTCTAAATTGCTGTGGGCTCACCCTTCCGCGTATATAAGTATGCATGTTATGGCACAAAAGAAATTTAAAGAATTGAAGACAAACCACAGGGTAAGTGATGTTTTGCCCTGCGACTATTTAATCCATTAAAATGTTCAAAAAGACTAAGCTATAGATCCAAATAAAAGTATTAATTGAAAGGATTTAAATAAATCACGTACTTGCCTCCTATTTGAATACGTAAAAAACGTAATCTATTGCGATGTAAGAATTTTGGGGTTATTTTCCACCTTGATTTTAAATAAATTCTAGGACTAGTTTAAAACGTTATTGCAATAACTAATTGCGTGCAGACCTATATGAGCGACGATTTAAATTGCATTTTTAAAATATTACCTAATGCAGACTAAATATAATTAAAGCTAACCACCGCATAAAGGTGGAAATTCTTTCCTTAAAAGGACTTCAAATTCAAGACAAATGACATGGGATTCACAGAGCGTCCATAAATATAATATGTGCTGATAGGTCTCAATAAACCGATTTTTACTGTTTGAGCTACTAACAGTTCTTATAACAATTAACACGCAACAGCAATAAAAATAATCAGTGAAATGTTTCGAAAAATAGAATACACACTATACCCAGAATGAACACGTTTTGCGCTTTTCATCTCTTCAAATCTTCTGATTTGAACTCCAAGAATATTTACAGTAGAGCCTTATAACGTAATTAACAGCTCGAATGTTTTGTTGGAGGTTGATATATATATTTAAAAACATCTTAAATTAACGACAGGTACTTTAATAGGGACTATTTAGCACTGAGTTATCCGAGTTTTACATCATACTCACTTTACCCAAATCATTCATTAATAACAATAGCCTTTTAATTTAATTTTATGAAGAAAAATGTTTTTTGTCAGTAGGCCTATAAAATCTACGTATGTACAGCCAATGGTTTACGTCTTGTGAGTTTTTTAAAATTGCGAAGACAGTTGCTAAACACAGTTCTGTACCAACTGTGTCTAATTTTACAGAAAGCTGCAGTATCACAAAGTCTCAGGAATGCGATGACAGCCGACACTCGGACTCGGAGCGGCCGCAGAAGCAGAGGACGAGGCGGAAACCGCGAGTTCTCTTCTCGCAGGCCCAGGTGTTCGAGCTGGAGAGGCGGTTCAAACAGCAGAGATACCTCTCGGCGCCGGAGAGGGAACACTTAGCCAGCACTCTGAAACTCACCTCCACGCAGGTCAAAATCTGGTTCCAGAACCGGCGGTATAAATGTAAACGGCAGCGCCAGGACAAATCGCTGGAAATGGCAGGTCACCACCACCCGCCGCCGCCCAGACGTGTGGCGGTGCCCGTGCTGGTCCGGGATGGCAAGCCCTGTTTAGGAGGATCGCAGAACTACAACGCGCCGTACACGGTGGGGGCGAACCCTTACACTTATAACGGCTACCCTGCTTATACCTACAGCAATCCTGCGTATAACTCCAGTTACAGCTGTACATATTCCAGCATCCCTGCTCTCCCTCCTACCACGACTGCCAACGCGTTTATGAACATGAACCTCGGTAATATTGCCAGCCTCAGCAGTTCATCCCAGCCTCAGACGCACCAGGGAACCGCGGTCTCGCCGTGCCAAGGAACACTGCAGGGCATCCGAGCTTGGTAGCGAAACCCTGCAGCAGGACGTCAGAACCATTACGCGTTTTGCTGGTGTCGTTGTTCACTTGTGATGGAAATAACACATTTACCAAGAAAAACTAAACTTCGTTGTCGAAGTGGGGATCTAAATAAAAAAAAATGACAGTAGTGTTACAGTACTGCAGTTATCTCCGAGACAGCAAGGAATGTTCACGTTTTCCTATATCTTAACACTAGAACGCTGCCCAATGTACAATTCCCATAATGTATTACTTTTTAGCCATTAAAATGAACTATTTTTTTGTTATTCTCGAGTAAAGTTACCACTGGAGCCTAAACGATTCCTGTACGAAAACAGTATTAACTGCACTACTTATATGCTATGGTAGCCAAGTTGAACTCACGTCGGATTTCTGTAAACTGAACAAGACCCTCGCGACCCCTGCGATGAAAGGTCATTAAAACACGAGAGACCAGTGTGCCGAAAAACGGATTACGTCCCAGGAAATTCAGATACCTCTTCGTTTTCCGGAGAAATCCCAGATGTTTGTTTCCACTGGACGCAAAATTGTCCTTTCTGAGGACTTAAGGCCACTTGTCACGAACACTCGTTTTCAAAACTATGTTTTTGATATATTTGGCATGAGAAAATATAACCCTTAAAAGATGTCTGCTCTCACCGATATTTAACAGGTTGTTATTCCTCCCAATAACTATGGTATGGAGTGTACCACTGAACTGTGAGTTTGCTAGTTTGTGGTTTCTTAACGCATAATCTCAACGAAAATTTCTAAATCCAATATGAAGACCAATTGTATTGGATCTGTACATAGCATGTTCGAATGTATTTGCTCATGGTAAGAAGGAACTCCCAAGTTTGTATAAAACGCCCTGCTTTTAAAAGAATGGAATCTAATAAATTTTTGAGGTGCAATGTTTTACTTATGTGAAGCTGCCATATCTTTATTAAAGTATGTTTTTGATGAATATGCGTCTCAGGAAATGTATTTTATGTTTCCTGATCACACCATTTGTTGAAGAAGATAATCCCACTACAATCTGACATAAGCAGGTGCTATACTGTGCCATTTTAATGTCTGTTATGAGGAAGCTCGTCTTTACTACGGATACAAAAACTAGGTTCGCTTTCTCATTTTCGCCTCTCCCCCAAAAAAACAATAGAGCACGAATATCGGTCACGTGCTGCGGTCCCCGCGATCAGATATTTATGATACACGATCCCAAATGACGGCAGAACGTTTGTTCGTAGATTCACTCCTCCGTTCACATCAGGAAGTGTTAAATCACAGATAAACCCTCTTCCCCAGCTCTGAATTCTTTATGAAGAGCTATTTGGGCGCTGGTTGCGAGCGATTTTCGCTTTGTTAGCCTCTTGCGATTTACAAAAAATGTCTTGCTGGAGCCAGTTAGAAAGGGCAGCCCAGGCACACTCGAATTAATTGTGCAAGTGCCAAGTGCTCTGAAAGGAGGAAGTTATTCTACATTGAGGAGCTTTGAGGACGCGATTAGGCATCTAAAATACCCTGAAAGAAGCAGTTCGAGTTGGGTTGGAAGGTAGGAATAATAGCCTTTATTGGATTCATGAACAAAAGGTGTGTGGTAGGAAGGCTGAGTCCTCAGTAAAGACAAAAGGGGCCCAAGAGCTGCTAGATTGACGTCCTTAAATATTCCTCATTGATGCGGAGGCGGGGGCATTATTTTAGCTGGCTGGCTAATAGGAGGATGGATAAAATGTGTTCAGTTTTGTTCGCTCCTTTTTGTTAACGGAGAAAGGAGCTCTGATTAGGGGGAGCGCTCTCCTGCGGGGCTCCTCGAGGGCAGGCAGCCTGGAGGTTACAGCGGGAGGTTGGTGTCTGAATGAAGGGTCATTATTGCTACAAGTTTAGCCATTTCTCTATTGCAAAAAAAAATGGAGAACCCTGAAACTGAGGGAAATTCTGAGGGACAGGAGAAAGAAAGGGAATCAAGGTATAGAAACCACAATGAATGAAGACCATACGGGCAAGTTACTCCTCCACCTTTTTAGATTTCTTTTAATAACCTGGAAGAATTACATGAAAAGTGCGTTTTGTGCCGCACTGCATCGACGCAGAGTGCACGGAAATCATCTCATGGAAAAAAAAGGCAGGACTGGAAGCTTTTTTATAAAGTGTTTATGAACAAGACGACACGATCCGTGATTTCTAAAAATACATGGTTTTATTGGCTGTTGAGGAAAATATATTTTCTGCCTCCCGATATTAATATAGGTGTCAGTAAAGAAGAAGAGTAGCAAGCGACACCCTCAAGAGAGATGAATAACAGTGGAGATGCAGTCTGGACGGTCTGTGTCCAGTGTCTTCACACATCACACATGGAAACCGTCACATTCTGTTTTCCTGAACAGCATCGAGGCTTCTCGGTCCGGTGGTTTACTGCAGACACTCAGAAACTGTTTTACAAATATCAAAATGAAAGAGGAAAAACAGCTTTTCTAAATACCACACTGAAGGCATAGAAAATCTCATAGGGCACTCCTATTATTTTATAAATCTACTTGTAAATATATATATATATTTTTAATTATTTAAAGGGGTTTATGCACAGAGTGTCGGGTTTACCTCACAACCACCGCATCTACAGTACGCGTGCATGCCCTCTAACACGAATAACAATATCTTGGTAACGAGTATATAAAATAAGGTTCAGAAATACAGTCGCAAGACCATTTTGACATTAGACAAATAGTCTTTTCACGTACTGGGTGGAATTTTTTTACGGAATTACATGTATCCACTTGTTCTCGGGGCCAGGTTTAGACAAACGTCTTGATTCTGGATCACGCGAGCTTGTTTTAACTAGAATAAGCTACAAGGGCACGAATTCGACATATTAAACTCACCTATTAAACTTAACTCGGAAACACGAAGGTGAACTTCTTTGCAAAAATAAAAAGGTGCGAAACAGCACTGGCGTACATTACATGGATTCTCGTTTCTTTCTTCATTCACAACATAATTTTGTCAAGAAATGAAACTAGGCGAAGCCGCTGGGTTCCCTTATAGAATGTATTATCAGCGAGACAGCCGTGTACGCGACGGGACAGCACAGACCCTGCATACCAAGAAGGGCCAGGGAGCGCGGCGGAAAGCAGAAAGTGTACAGCCAAAGTTTAAAACGAGTTCGGATAGAGAAGGGACATAAAACAGACAGTCTAGAGCCGTCACTTTAGAAACTCCGCAGGCACAGCAGTCTATTGGGCTAAAATATTTTCAAAAAATAAAAGCAACATAAACTGAAAGAATAATAATAATCGAACGCGGATTTGCCCACCCCAAAACGCCTGCCACGGATTTATGCTAGGGTAAAATAGAGTACAGCCTATTGCTTGAAAATGGAATTCATGGAGTTGTTGAAGTCCACATAAAATGTATTCCAGGCTTTGTAAAAGATGTAATTGATTTGCCGTTTAAGTACACTTCTAAATTGCAACAGAAATTGTTAACATAATTGCTATAGAAATGGCAGAAAACAAGTAAATATACACTACAAGCCTGGGTGATGTTTCATAGCTGTCCACTTTTGTTTTTCAGATCATTTAAATAAAAAAAAACAGCATACATGTAAGAATTGTTGACCAATAAATCTGATATTATAAGAACATCTCCCGTGGTAGTTTAAGTAAAACAATTGAACATCTAGGTATTCATTATTAATACATTTCAACACGTTATACTTGGGGATGAAAGTTTTCCATTTCATGAGCCGTCTCTGAGTGCGCCTTTGGATTAAGAAATCTATATGGTCGAAACAGGCTTTTAAAAGAGAGGCATAATTTAAAAATCTAGTAAATAAGTGATGAAATACATATTCCAGGAGAAAAAACAGTATTTGAAAACCGATAGGAATGACCTATCTGAAAGTTCCACCAGGAGTTAAGCGTTTCCGTTTTCTTTTGAACTAGTTTTTAAATTCTTATTATTAGCATTAATTTGACATGGTGGCCACGGTACATGTCGATCCAAAGAAGTCAATTAAATTATTTGTAAGTTTTAATTTCGCAACTCCAAAATTATATTCTCTTTAGGAAAGTTTTTTTTTCAGGCGTATTTTTTTTTTTCATCGTAACCGTAAAGCGCTGCTTGAGTAATTACTATGCTCAATAACTATACTAGTATTTCTTTCGAAATGACATTCCCGATAAACGTCATTCTAACGTAATGCGAAATAGGACAGATGCACAGATAAATGTGAAAAAAATATATTTATGGGGGTTCGGCCATCCTGAGGGGTTTAACTAACATTAAACGTTCGTCAGGAAAAAAAAGATGTTTTTGAATGTGAGTCTGGGACAATGTAAAACGATCTTTATTGGTGGAGTCAAGAAGAACGGTTTACTTATGAACAACAACATTTGTTCAGGGTAATTCGCATTGCGTGTTTCTTCACAATTTCCAACACTGAATCCTACACAAATTGAGCGGTTAGCAAAGCGTCTTGCGCTGTCACTCGCGACGGTTTTACCCCTCCTCAGACCAGCAGAGACGCCTCTAAATCAGATTGTTGGCTAATCTTCGATCACCAAAGTAATCTGGATTTATTTTAACAACTTTCAACTACTGCTCGGTTCTCAGGGGATATAGTACAAACCGTTTTACTAATCCCCTGTTAGGGTAAAACAACTTGAGTCTGTGTACAATCAGCAGTTCCCTAATGCACTAGCGCTATTAATGGAGATTAATTGGAATGTAAACAAAGACAGAGCAAGGCTTGGCCCCGACTGATAGCGAAGGTGTACCCTTCCCACTGGCTACTGCGCTGCCGGTAGGACATACCTGATGTCAGAGTAAGTGGTCCAAGTGGTTGATATATGTAAATAGTGATGGCGACAGGGTGGCGATGCCTGGGGACGCAACCTCAACACAGCGCATTGACTAGTTTCTGGGAGTAGGGACCAAGATCCGTATCTCTTCCAAACCCTGCAACTCACCCGGTATCCTCACAGACTCCTTGGTTTCCCAAAACAACTTTAAACAAAAGGTCTCCTGGGCAACCACTTCAGGGGAATAAAGGACAAAAGCCCTGATAGAGACTATCCAGGAATGGGAAACGTCTACTTAAGCACCTACGGGTGCGCGATTCCCAGTTTAACCCGTAACAAAGTATACACGAATTAAAAGTATACACGCATTAAAATCATTTGAGCAAATGCGTTTGAAGAGTAGCAAATAAATGCAAATAATTTTGCGACTGTATCTTTTTTCTAATGTAACATAAAAATATATTATTTTTGTTTCCACAGAGCTGTGCATTTCTTATAGGTCGATTACAGCACAACACAATCCGCAGGACCGACCGCATAGAGAAACGATAGTTGCTATTATAATACTGCTGTAAATTCAATTTTTTTCATTGTTTTACAATCCAGCGAAATTGAACTTTCTCTCATGTTTTATCGCGTATAAATCATATCCTTTCCTAGATTTAAGCGATAATTGTAATGGATTTATGATGTTAAAATAAAAACAAAAGGAACTTGCTAATACGGGTTAAAGACAATTAATCTTTTCCAGAGACAAACACACATAGGTGTGCCTGACAAGCCAATCCACCATATCGCTTTGCGTTATCAGGCCAAATGCTATTTTTATTTTGGAAGTATTCATCCCCAGTGTTTACAAATATAGATGTATTTTATCCCCGTTTCCTAAAGTGTGCAACTGAGGCTCGAATTAGTGATGCTTCTTAAAACAACCCTGGACGAAACAATCAGTTCCAGCTCAGACCCCTTTATCAAAATCCCAGATAAATGAATATAATTGAATAAGGACCCAATGCAATGGCTGTTGCTCAAATGAAAATGCTCAGCAACCTTAAAGCAGTCATTACCTATGAATTTCTACAGTTTGTAGTGTTTTTTCCCACTCAGTCAGTGTAGACTCTTTAACCATATTACTGAAATCTGCAATGTTGACTCTAAAGCATTCAAAAGAAAAGCAATTTGTCTGAGAGACTTGCCTGTGTACTATTCTAATGAGTTCTTTAAAAAAACACTAATATGTTTCCACCACATTAGCACAACCACATCCTGTACAGTTGTTTTTTCCTTGGAACTGGATACATCAGCTACAATCACAGTCCCCTCGAATTTCTCTGGCTGGGGAGACAAATCCCAAACTCATCTGGATAGATAAAGAAACAAATATATTGTTGCAGCATAAACAGAAATAATACTGTAATTTGGTCTGAGCCTGATGATAAAGCCTGACTGACAATGCTGTCCCATCTGGTACTTGAGTGGGACCAGGTTTCCCCTGAGAGCATCTGCAGGAGTCTTTACTGATCTAGTTCAGTAGGCCTGCATCTGTGGTCCTGATCTGCTTAGAAGAGAAAGGCAGGACTACTTCTTTCACTTCTTCCCAAATCATTTATCCATCATCTTCACTTGCTGCCTTGCTGCCCCAGTTTAAAGGAAACTCTTGGGTAGTTCCAGAGTCTCTCATTAACAGTAACCTTCCCTTCAGCCCTCAAAAGCAGCACCAACTGAACCCACCAGAAGCATGTAGACATCTGAACACTACCTACATGTGTGGACTGTGCATGTAAAGACTGAAGAGTCTGGCAGGGGTCACAGAATGAAAGTGTGTGTGTTGGGGGAGAGGTTCAGTGGGACAGATTATTCTTCATATTCCAAAGTGATGGTGCGACCCAACCAGGATAAGAGGGGTTTTTCAGATGCATTCGGTCCCCAGCAGAAGTTAGTACTTGGAGACAAAACTGCTAAAACACTGCATGTCACCAGGAATAAAATTCCCTGGACAAGGCCTCTGAAACATGGCTAAACTGAGCCCATTGCAATGGTTTGAAAACAATCCTTTGTCCCCCTAGGTCTTAAGCATGCGATCAGCTTGAGCACTCATTATCCAAGGTATGAAAATGAAGATTTTCGGCAAACAACTGCAAGGGCGCTCAGACTAAATAAACCCCAAGTGAAACTTGAGCAACAGTTCATTAAGGAGGAATTTTGGGTTTTCCTGGAGAAAAATGAATACAGTAAACTAATAGTATCACTGTCATAACATTCACAAGAAGAATTTTGCATTGGGTTTTTTTCTGGAATAATATCTAACTTGAGATATGGATCTCACTTTCAAGTGTCCCGGAAAAAAAGCCAGAGTGTAACTGAGGAACGGCATTCATTTGCAACAAACAGCAGCATTTCACGCTTTGTCACACTCCTGCAAGATAAACAGACGTGCCATTTGGTCAAGCGAGTGGACAAAAACTTTACAAAACAATGTTTGCAAAAGCAATTCCAAGATTATTTTTTTTTCTTTCCGTGGGTCTTGACTTTGGTGCGTTAATGGACAAAAACAGATGAAAGAGCTTGCCCTTCACTAAGTGGTACGGACAGCATTAACAGTAGAGGAAGAAAAGAGGAAAGTCAAGGATTGAAGACCTACAGACCTTGTGTTTCTATGTCCAATTTCAGCTGGGTAATGGGATCAGATATACTAGTAATTGGCATAAACAGCTTCCAGAACGTCAGCCAAGAATCTTTTCCAAGAGTCTGATATGCTATCTATATATGCCAGTTATGACATGTAATTAACTGCTTATTACATATGCTGGGGTCACAGACATGCCTAAAGGTTCTGGAGCAGTGCTGTCCTGATCCGGCTGCCGCAGCACTCTGCTCCCCTCTTCCTGCCCCACTGATGGCACGCCACCGCGTCTAACGGATGATCCTTTCTGTGCCTTGAAAAAGTGCACTTTTTAAACTTTTGTCAGTGAGTGACTGAGTCCAGGGACCTCCCAGGATCACAGCTGAGTCGTTTATCAACTAGAACTGTTTTAATATTTATTCCTCAGACAAGTTTACAGGATAACTATTAGCAAGCCAAACTATAACAAACATTGGGCTTTCTGGGAAAATCCAGCATACAGCAATCAAGCTAATACTGGCCCACGCGGGGTCCTGACTTGTTTGAGTTACAAACTACTATTACACACAGTATGTTTAGAATAGGTTTGAATACACAAAGTCCAACTATGTCTTTATTTAAATATTTGTGCCAAAACAGAAAATGGTTCATCACCTACCTATCCAGACCATATCAGAGTAATAGCATACATCTCCTCTAGAGTGACTTTAAATCGAGACGTCAGAAAGTCTCTAGAAAGGCTGAAGCAAGTTTTCCTTTCAAATATTCTGTTTTATATAAAGGTCATTGTACAGGGTGACAAACATTGATAAGGCATCCTATGGCTCTGCTCAGGCTGTTAAAAAGCCCCTAAGTATGTGCTTCATATTGAAGGTTAGGGGATAAACCACAAAAAAACCTTTTCCCTCATGTGAAGGCTCAAGGCATCTCAAAGTATAGCATAGTTCATTTAACACAATTTGTTATTTGTGAATGTTTAAATGCACATTACAAGGGACAAGTTTCAAAGCTATGCAGTGTAAAATGTGCTCAACTGTTTATACATTTCCAGAATATTAAACCTCTCTTCTGCTTCTAGAATAGCAGCCTTAAAATTTCTAGGAGCTGAATGTTCCGAGCAAAACGTCACCCAGTGCACTATACAACGTAAGACACGACTAGTACAACTGTTCATTGTTACAGTCAATACTTTCACTATCACAAATTAGTCAAGTATCAAATAGGCTGACCCAGTGCTGGATACTGATTGCCCACCCATTCTGCAGCATATCAAAACATTTGGCCACCAGAGATGTTGGTGAATGACGTCATCACGAGGGCACAACTGGGATCAATGTGAAACTGTAATTCAGTCTGAGAACAGGAGGCGCTTCTCTACACGCAGGGGTGGAGGAGTATAGAACAGTCTATCCAGCCCTGTTGTTGAAGTCGAAACCCCGGCTTGTTTCAAGAAACAGCTGGATGAGATCAGAAGAATGAGCTACTAACTACCGAACAGGCTAAATTGGTGAGAAGCGACAGGAGGCCTTTCACTCTTTCTTATGTTCTAAAGACTTGAGAATGCTGAAGTTTCTAAAATTACTGCCCACAACTATAAGCCCCCAAAGGCCACTCCCCCCCGGAAGTCTGCTTCCTCTTTGCCTTATGCCATTCTGACCGTAAAAAGCATCCACACTTACAGCACAACATTAAAAAAACGGATTTTGTACACCATCGTAAGAATCGCATTGGACAGTGATAAACCGGAGTACGATTTCCAAATTAATTGATGTCGTTTTTATCAAAATAAAGGTTTAACCGAAATGTAAGTGTATTCAATATACTGTATTGTTTGCGATATAAGCAGATTCTACAGAGTTCAACGTGCATTTTAAATTCAGTTTTTTGCCATCTAGCAGTGAATGCGAGAGCGGCACCTACGCTGCGATTCAAGGGGAATATAACTGATGAAATGCCCAGAAACTGACCTAGTCAGGAGCTCAGCCAAGTCAAGCGCTGTGTTATAGTGTTCCACCATGTAACCCCAAACAATTAAAAGTGTTGCACTCCCTCCTACGAGAATAAAACTCATTAACAGTCGTAAAAGAAAATCTATTCCACGAGGATAACAAGAAGTTGGAGTGTCGAGTTGCCTCAGCGCGCTGGCTTTAAAGGAACAAGAAGCAGAAGTTACAGCTGCGCTGGAAAGTAAGAAAGAGTTTCTAAGCTTAAGCGCAATTAACTTATAGTTCGCCTTGTCTATTAAATGTACAGCGTGATCCTGGTGTGGTTGCGTATGTGACCTGATTCATGGAAATGTATTAGTCTTGTTCAGATTGAGAAAGCCTGAAAGTATTTCATTGTGCTTCAGTGTTATTCCCAAGGATGAGAGACAGAGGGTCTCAGACTCATGTCACTAGAGTTCCATGATGGCAAGAGGAAAAATGTAGTAAATAAGATGGTAAAATATTTTTATAAATCAATATCATAAAAACATGCATGTGTCCTACACTTGCATGAAAACGCGACAATGTTAGAGCATACGACTAGAAGGTACGCGCAGCTTGTACGCTCACTGACGTTCATACTAATTACCACAAGGTGGGGCTGTTGCTTCATTATATACTGACATCATCCACTTTGTTTCTTCTCAGATTGCATTTGGATTTCTAACAGCATTACTAACTGGCTGAAGTCGCGTTTACCTGTCATAGTAAACGTATCTGGTTTTAAACAAGCGCTCTGTGTCTATTTTTTTTTTGTTTTGTTTTATAGATTGTGTCCACTGATGCAAGACAATTTAGCCTACACAATTCTTAAACGCTGCAAAGGGTAATTTTCGAAAAATGAGCGTTCAAATCCGTTCTCGCTAAATCTCGCCACATCGCCTTCATGAATCTCCTTTCAGTCCTCACCCGTGAGGTGACCTTGATCATGGAATCAGCCAGTAAATGCTTCGTTTCATCGCAACACGCTGACGAAGACAGGATTTATTTCCAGACAAGTCAAAGTTTAAAGTAATTCAACAACAGCCCCCGGCTCCTTGAAACAGGTCCTTACCGTGCTCCTGAGGCAGAAACGCCCACGCTGCTGTCTCTTGAAAATCCCTCACACACTGCCCGTGCGGAGGGATCAGGCAGGGTGACCTCAGAGCCCCTAGCTCTCACCCCATTGCGTCACTACCGTTTCGAAAAGGGATTTCGGATCTTCGTTATAGACTAAAATACATCGAAACGTGCTTGTTCGTACGTATATATACAGATATTGTTTATTCTCGTCAAACGCATGGTTCCTCACAATTTCGGCTTTATAGTTTGTAATATCTGCGACAACAAACGCTGCACTGTAACAATGCATTGGTTTAATGCTTTCCAATGCGTTTCTGACATGCCAAGTTATTTTGCGGAAGAATCGTTTACATTTATCTCCCAGAAAACCTAACGAAAAACTCGGACGTTTCCAGGAATGGAGATGTCAAGTGTACTTCAGAGAAATCCTTTAACTTGTCACGACGCTCTGTGCAGCTGCGGGCGCTGACCTCCACACCTGCTGTTGTTACACGGGGCTCAGAGAGCCGTTCCTACTTCAAAAGGGATCAGCTCCATGACGGATTGAAAAAATGTTTCACATGGCAAGCAGCAGCACCAAGAAATTATCACCTCATAACGAGGACAGGGACGACAGCTGTTATTTATAAAACATGAAATTATGCACTCCCTCTTTGTGTCCGCTACTCGTGAAGGGTGTTTAATCGGCTAATGTGTTCGAACAGGTTTTTATAATGACAACCATATCTGCCTGCCAGAAGATAGCGGCTCCCTTTCTTTAAATAATTGGAACAAAATTCTGCGGCTCAGAAGTTTAATTACACCAACCATTAAGGTGATGCCCAAGATAACAGTGTTGGGAGCTGAAAAAACTACAATTCCGGTTTCGATGTGAAATGTCTGAAAATGTAATTCATTGCATTTAAATGTTAGAAACCTAATGCTTTAAAAACAGAAAATTAGAGGGCAGACACTTGACAAGCTGTCAGTTAATGTAAGCGGATTTGATTTATTCCATGAGCAAGATCGATGCTTGATGGGTTCACACAGTCCTCTTCGTTACGAATTCTATTTAGAATGATTTAGAATTGGTAGAACTGGAATTCTGTTTACTACAAATAGGAAGTACAGTACAGTTAAATAACTAATTTTGCCATTAACAAATAAATGTGTGATCAATTTCTTTTTCAGAATTGACGCCCTCGCGGAAAAGTGGATTAAATGAAGTCTGTCATGGAAACAGAACTAAAAGACCTAGCATCGGTTATTAACACCAGTTCAGTCGGTGACCGATGAAACAACGCCAAGGGGCTAATTGCTCAAAGAGGAGAGACCCCAGGTCTGAAGAGCAGAGCCTTAGAGATAGATAGGGTAGTGAAAAGCACTGAGTTAGTTATCAAGGGCCATTTGTGGTGTGACATCCTAAATCCTATGACAGAATACCAGAAAATAAAATGCTGTAACATTTTATTTACATAGATCACTTAGATTTGTTGCTGAAGCTGATTTTGTCATGTCTTTCAAATCATAGCTAAGATCTTAAATCAGTACGTTCCTAACAACAAAACAAAGACAATGATCAAGTAACTCCCTTTTCTTTGCAGATTTTGTATGTCCCTGAGAGGTTTATAAGCCCTCACTCTCACTGATCTGCAAAGGGCAACATACTTGGGTTTTCTGTGGGAGCTCCAGTTTCCCCCCACTGTCCAAAAACCTACCAGTAGGTGAATAGGCTTCTAGGAAAATTGACTGTGGTGTTTGTGTTTGTGCCCTGAGATGGACTGGCGTCTCATCCAGGATGTATCTCCTCTTGCGCCCATTGCTTGCTGGGCTAGGCCCCTGCCCTCCCATGATCCTGTGCTGGATAAACCAGTTAGAAAAAGGAAGGATGGATGGAGCTTCATAAATGAGAGCTTATTCAACATAAGTTGAATAAGCTCTCTTTCTGTGTAGGAACTCAATCAAAAAAAGTTGCTACTGGAAAAACAATGGTCTGAGAAAGGAACAGGGGTTAAAGAGGGTGAGGAGCATTTCTATTTTAGTCAAGATTATTGGATATCTAGGGCTAACCAGGAACTTTCATCATCATAATTCCTTACACTTAAATAGCGCTTTTCTGGACAGTCCTTTGAAAGCATTTTACATGTAATCGGGGCTCCTCTCACCCACCACCAATGTGTAACCCCACCTGGATGATGTGAGAGCAGCCAAAGTGCACCAGTACACTCACCACACACCAGCTATCAGTGGGGAGAAGAACAGAGTAATGAAGGCAATTCAGATGGGGATGATTAATCCATGATTTTTACTGTACATCAAAACGGAAGGTCGGCACCTTTTTACAGTATAGTGTCCCCATCACTATACTGGGGCATCAGGACCCACACCGACTGCAGGTGCCTCCAGCAGCAACCTTAGCTTTCCCAGAAGGTCTGCCATCCAGGTGAGCTGCAGGGCGATATAGCTGGTGGCCTGTAGAGAACATAGACAGAACCTTGGGTACAGTACATCCGTTATCCAGATGTGCACTCATGACAGCGCTCCTGCTCAGCATGTATGAGGAATGGCAGGAGTCTCTGTCCACGTGGTGGAATGACACTGTCACATGCTTGTATTGTCGAGGTACAATCCTCATTTGGCTGGAAGAGGAAAGAGATTATGTTCTGGTGTGGAACTTGCCCGAGGGCCACAGGATTTCTAAGTATTCCCACCTTCAGAATTTCAAGCATGAAAAAACATGCTACTGGTCTCACTTGAATGAAATACACAATAGACTTATCAGCATTCTCTTTTAAACAAATTATTTTTAAGAATTGTATGAGTGTGTAGTTTACATGGAATTTTGATCTTACATATTTTATTGCTATTTAGTGACAGAGATTGCAAATCGTAATACGCCTACTATGGCAAAAGAAACAGCAACATGAAATGTATGTTTCTGAAAGGATTATTTTATATACTTTCAGGATAGTTCATATTGTGAGTTATTTTATTCACATCTTCCTGTTTGCCTGTTTCTTTTACACTCAAACTAACACATTCAGCTATTACATTTGAATAATTTACAGGAACTTCGATACTTTCAATACATTTATGTGAGCTTGTTCACGTCCCTGGTGGGCTTTCTTTCTCGGGTGGCTACAGTGTGAAAATCTGTGAAAGTTTTTTTCAGTAAAGTGCACTTGACGTTTCACTTTTCCCGATGTTCATTTTCGGATACACTCCCAGCTCACCTCCTTCAGATTTTTAGCTCCGCTGATTTTTAAATTCCTCAATAAACCGTAGCTTAATAAAACACTGCTGTGGCATGAGACTTCAGAAAAGCACAGTTGCACGTAATCATGTTTCTGATGTGGGATAAACGACATGAATTTACACATCAGTGGATAGGGTTTGAGAGAGAACAACGGGGAAGCCCTAACTACCCAAAACCTTCACCAGAAACCGTAAAAGTGGAAAACTCCTTGTTCTTTTTCAGGTTCTTAAAAAAGCTATCCTGCATCGGTACATTTGCCGTGTCCAGCAAGGGAAAACAAGGCACACATTTGCGTTTCAGACTGGTCACCAGAAAAGTGCGTCTGTCCGACCCTGGAACTGGATTCTAACATTGTTTCGGTGGGTCCTGTCCGTTACGTAATTGAACTTTTAGTTTAGAGATCAATCTTTCATGGCAAAGTGCTGTGTCGTGAAAAGAAGATACAGAATACTTTACCTTAACTTACCTTTTAAAATGGACCAATTTGGACCATTTTAGCAATTCGGGCAAAAGGGTTTATTTGAGTTACTAATAATGTTTTATACGTGATTTGTAATCTTCGGAATCGGTCGTTCAGTTAAATGTTCAATCGTAGTAGAAGTCGAAATTAAAAGAAAGAAAGGACCAGGAAATGGTGTTAGGAGGCCCCGTGTTGAGCTCCAGATGAGGGTGAGACTGCAGCCTGTGCGCTTTCAAAGCCTTCTTAATGATCCAGGCGACTTCATTTAGAGTCACTCACCAGTACAGTACATTAGTTTGACAGAACTCCCGTGTTGAATGTACAAAGGTCGTTAACACCTATAGTTTACAGTACATGAACTTGCTGTCAGATACCGCTGCAAATCAGTGGACACACAGACCTGGGCTTTCTACACCCTGGTCCTGCACGACCGCTCTCTAAGCTCTCAGTCGCTCAGACTTTACCTTAGTTTGTTGAACCATATCGATGACAATCATTTTTAATTGGGACGTGTTTCCAAAATGGTCTAAATTGGCAAGGGCACATTTTATTTAGAATATGATGGCACATAGTTGATTGAAAGTTCCGCTGGAACGAAAACCTGCGCATCTGTACACCAAGACCTTGCGAAACTTAGTGATGTACTCCAGAGACAGACAGCCAGGAAGTTAGTATTGAATTCCAGCGCAGGTCTGCATTTCAGTTAGGATGCTAAACGTTAAAGCAATTTTCTATTGATTAAGTCTAAGTCAGGGTTTTGCTAAATAAAGATCGGTTTATTTTATTCATTTCTTATATATAAAGAAACGCCGGCGTCTTAGTCAGCACCGTACACGTCTCGCTGAGCATAGTGGTTCATGTTCCAAGGCTGAATAGAAAAGACCTGTCGACAGCACAATTACAATAATGCGCTCCTATCGACACGGCTCCGTTGGTCCGCTTTTATCCTTACGATGCTTATCTCTCATGAAGCACTTAAAATATCTAGATCTGTTCACAGAACCACAAACATGTCATAACGGTTTTTCCAATTATTTCAAGTATTATTATTGTTGTTGTCGTTGTTGCTGTTGTTGTTGACAGTTTACCAATATTCTTTGCTTAAAAAGTATACGGAGGCTCTTATGGTTTATGACTGAATTGATTTTATTCTTCTTTCTAAACTACAAGATATACGACGAGAGAGTTCTGCGAATTATACACCTTTTTCAATGAAGACCACGACTCTATGTATGAACTTTATTGAGGTCTGCACACAAGACTGTCGAGAAGAATTAGTTTTCTGCCGACTCAAATGTATTCAGTCATGTGGGAAACTTTTTTTCTTTCGTATATAGCGGCCTAATTGTAATAGTTGTCATTGTTGCTATGAAATGAAACAGTACACCGTGTATATTGGGAGTCGAAAAAGGAGCTTGAATCTTAAATCCACTCGCAGAACAAAATCAATACTGCAGCAGAGCACATTACAGCGCCCCTGGTTACGCGATTCACACTTAACAGATTATGAACTGGCTGCTCGGTGCGGCGCTTAATTAAAACAAGTGTTTTAAGGGCTTTTCGCAGAAAGGTGGATCTAAGGGCGGAGCTGAGGCTAGCAGGCAACCAATCAGCCTGGGGCTCTGCTTTGTTGGCAGGAGAGTTAATACAGACTTGAAAGTTTTGACACTTTGGCTGTTGATTGGACTAGGACGAATCTTTCTGCAATTAAGTCACACTCAGTAACAGAAGAGAGAGTTTGCCAAATCAACCTTTCTCCCGATTATTTTTTTTTTTGTACGAGCTGGCCTTTTAGATGAAGGCGCATGCTTTTATTCCAGTCCATAGGGTCTGCTAGTAGCAGTCTGCAGTTTGATCAGAACTTTAAAGAGGCAAAGTAGTGTCTTAAAGTCCATCAATGGCGCAAAGAGGCAATCCATTCTCTATCCATGACATCCTAACCCGAGGACCCGATAAGCGCGTTGCCGATGCCGTGGTTCTGGAAGCGCCGCCGCTCGGCGCGTTGGCTAGCGCTGGCGCGCAGGGGGAAGCTGCCGCCGGCACCCGAAGATGCTCGGATTCCTTCCTCTCGGATTACAGCGGGCGGCACGTCGGGAACAGCAGGGGAGACAGCCGAGGCGCGGTGGAAAGCTCTGGGATCCCGCCGAGCCCGTGCGCGGAAAGCGCGTCTCAGTTAGACCCGCAGTCCTGTGGCGAGGAGTGGACAGGGGAAGAGCCTGTGTATTCGGACTGTCATCAATACAAAGGTAGGAGCCAAATGCATTTCTGGGGATTGAGGTCAACAGTATGCCGCAGTATTTCAGGACTAACTGTTGTATTGCAGTGGACGCCCTTCTTGTTTATGATAGGGGTGGTAATAGAAAGAAACGACAAAACTGGGTAAAATCAGTTAAAGGTGTATTTTTCCTCAACAAATCTTCTTGGATTCAGAATAATCGAATGCATAATACAAAAACTATAAACAGACGTTTTACAGTGTCTCAAAAAGAGAAGTTCGAGGAACATTAAAGACATTCATTGGGCTCAGTCCGATTTCATTCTCTCACGTTTTCATGACTTTCGAAATGAGAATTGAAATGCTACTTTTGTTTTATTTTAATTTTTATCATTCTTTAAGTCCTGGTGAGTGAAGGCCTCTAAAATTCACATCCTGCTTAAAGCATACTTGAGGCCTTGACCATAATTCACCCTTCCACGCCCTTTTACAAACCATTGTAGTATTACAACCCATTGCCAGAGAACACTGGCCCTTTTTTATGGAGTTAACAAAACAGTCAATTTGATTCCTTTGGTACAAGTGGCAGAACACAATAAATACCAGAGCTTTTAAGCAATTGAATTGAACAGTAACTAAATACCCGGGAGACTATATTTAAAAGTATGACAGTTCATACATGTTTTATGTTTATAGTTGAAACACTGCGGAGCTTTGACAGAAGTGGAATTTTATAATGGCATAAACAAGATTCTAAATGCTTAGGGAGTTATCACTTGAGAGATGTATTGTGAAAACATGACAAAGTGGTTTGGCCAAAACTATGAAATAATCGCAAAGTATTTGTTTTTGATATTACAGAACACCAGGAGCACTCCGCCGTGTCAGAGGGTCAGGACAAGTCAGAGACCCGAGGCGCAGGCCAAGCCCAGCCCGGCAAGAAGCGCTCGCGGGCCGCCTTCTCCCACGCGCAGGTTTACGAGCTGGAGAGGCGCTTCAGTCTCCAGCGGTACCTGTCCGGCCCAGAACGGGCAGACCTGGCGGGGGCTCTGAAACTCACAGAAACCCAGGTGAAGATCTGGTTCCAGAACAGGAGGTACAAAACGAAACGGCGCCAAATGGCGGCTGAGCTGGCCGCCAGCTCCACACCGACAGCGGCCAGGAAAGTTGCGGTGAAAGTTTTGGTAAAAAATGACCAGCGACAGTACAGGGCTGAGGATCTGCTCTTTCCACCTGTCATCCAACTATACCAGTCCTACCAATATTACCCTTACATGTACTGCTTCCAGCCGTGGGTGTCGAACACTTCCCTGTGCGGAGGAACGCTTTAAAATAATTCCTGTTGCTGCAGACGATGGACAGACGTTTCAGTGAACCCTGCGGTACTAACACACAAGAAATCTTCAGAACATCATCATCCATCACTCGCTTTCTATTGCAAGTGAAATGCGTTGTGATATCCAACCAGACGTCAGATTCACGATGGAGAAGCTTTATGCTTCAGTCCGCTGACTTGAGCAGACTTTTAGGTTTTAGAGTGCGTTTGAACATTTTTGGAACATAGTAGCCCTAATTCAAAATGCATAAAAAAAGTTTTATTGTCCGAGCTTTGTGGTAGTTTATCTACTGACTGGTTAAATTGTAACTAACGATTTATTTAAAAGGAACTTTGTAATACACTTGGTCATAATAAGGATAAAGTTCCGTGAGCTGTTTCTCGTAGTTCTGCATAGAATGGATAAAAAAGTACCTCATGACTTTTGTTTCCTATACTCTCTGGAGACACCAAATTAAGGACTCGAATTACTTTTTAAACGACTTGTTTTGCCCAATCAACCGTCCCGAAGGAATATTTGCACTTCAGTAAGTATAAAAGAGCAATATGTAAATAATTTTCTAACACTCTAACTTTGCACAGCAAGATCTTAAAATTTATTGAACGTTTTGTACATAGTCTATGACTATCGGTTTGACTATTCTGTGACCAGTTTCTACATTTTTCATTAAAGAGAAATAAAAACAAATCTAACAAAGAAATCAAAACTGAGCACAAAGATCAAACTGATCCATGCCTACATTACGTTTGCTGTGATTTTGGTAAAAATGTCTTAAATATAATAAAAACGTTTTAGATAAACTATATTTCAATAAACCTCTCAATCGTGAGCATTTTATATTGCAGAGCGAAACCAAGAGTAAATGCTAAAATATTATTTCTCGGAAATTGATTACCAGTTTAAAATATAGGTCCAACAGCTTGTTTGTTTCTTTGGGTTTCGAATGATAAAAGTCGTTTCTGTGCTATAGGTGCCAATAGATTAACATAATCGATAGCTCAAACACCATCTGAGATATTTACAGAAGTATAAATGAATGTTCCGCGAGGGGTCGTTCGAACTATTTTTATTATTTTTTAAAATAATTTTAATAATTATATTTTATTTTTTATAGTATATTATAGTCTATATTATATTGAATAGACTATAGTCTATATAGACTAATTTAATATATATATATACAAATATAGTCTATATTATATTTAATAGGCACTAAGAATTTATCAGATTTAAGATAATATTGTGTATGCAGTTCATGGAATTTTCTTGAAAGAATGGCTACTAATGTCTCAGGATGCTTTACCCGGACAGTTCTTTAATCGCTATTCGTGATTAAATTTACACATTTTGAACACCGATATAAAAAAGAGCGTTAGGGTTAAAATGGGTGTTGTATAATTCGATATCTATATTTATAATTAAAGGTTTATTGACAAAAATAAACAGGTGGGTAAAAAAATCACCTAATAATTCCCGATGTGCTCACACGATTATTTTTCCTGAAACAATCGTTGAATGATATATATGCCAGTTCTGTACCTGGCGTGGGTGAGCACAGGGAAGTACGCTCAGACTGATGTGTCTTAGAAAGGCCGCCCCTTTCCACTCAGTTCAGGCCTTGGCTGGAGTGCGAGAGAGCCTGTGAGCTGTCTGTTTATTTGTCCTGGACGACAGGCCCTGAGGTCGGTCGCTTCTGAGGTGGGTTTCATTCTCCCACGTGATCTGTCACTGGACTTCCAGGTGTGAAATGCCCTAGTTTGGAAAAATATATAGATTTTGGAAAAGCTGTGAGGATTACAGCGTTGTGTTTGGGTTGTAAAACAGATTCCTTGCAAAGCCGTCTGAATTATTCCCACAAAAGGGCTTCAAATAAGTCGGCATTGGTGATGGTTACAATTAGACTAAAAATACACTTAGGGCATGTCAACAGGGTATATGTCGATTAACGATTCATGCAGGTTATCGTGTGTTGACGAACTAAACTCTGGTGCAGTTAAAGAGTTTTAAAATAGTTTGGTAAATAATCATTATACACATAAGACTTTCAAGATGCCATACGAAGCTTTATATTAACTCACATACCGTACGTATTTATATGATACTTTAAGACGTGTCTTTTTGTTATTCTGAAAACCAGGCATAAACATCTGCATTGTAGATGTTTTATGGGTGTTTTTATTACTGAACAAAACACATCCTACACGACTTGCAGACCGAGCGCAGTTGATTCATTTGTCTTTTTTTCTCCCAAGTCTGTCGACGTCTTTTATGTTACATTATTTATTTTCCAAAAGGCAACAGACCCGTGAGGGCCAGTGTTATAGGCAGCAGAAGCACGTTCTGCAGGGGGAATGACAGACTGAGTATTATTTTAGTATCGAAGCGGTACTAAATAAAAATAAATACAGTTCGCACTCCACAAGGTATTGAGAAAAAAGAGTGTTGATGCGAATTCCAGTATTTCGGTGTTTTTTTTAATACAGGCTGAGTGTTTTAAAGTATAATCAATTGATTAGAGACTTCGAAGGTTCAACCGTAGGCACTGGCTTACGGCTCTGGGGTCCCGGGTTCGACTGCCAACCCGTCTCTGTGGAGTTCGCATGTTCTCCTCGAGGTCGTGTGGGCGTATTGCGCTTTCCTCTCCCAGGAATCGACGTAAACCAGAGCAGACAACTCCTTGCTTCAGTCATGGTTTCAAATCCAAGTTAATTAATTCCAAGTTCACGCAACGCCACAGATCGTAAGAATTGGCCGAAATAGGAATGAGTTTGGGGTTGGGGTAGAAGTACATATGTTTACAATGCAATATTTTTAAAAATTAAAGCCTCGACAAGCATATAAATTGCGGAAATATTTACATTGTTGGATGACGGTCTCAAAAAGGCTGATGGATATACCGAGGTAGGTATAGGCCTACTTCAAATAAAATAAACTATTAATATTTTACTAGATTTATTTTTTTTATTTCAAATTTTAAGTACAGGTTTTCGTTGCCTACCTCAAATCCAATAACTTCCATTCTTTGACCAAATATCACTAAAAAGATTAATCTTTGTAGTTGGACTGGTGTTGTAGAGGAAATTCATTGTACTGTGATGTACACATTTTCTGCTCCAACATTTGGATTTTATGCACATTACCTCGTGTTAGCGTTTTTGTATGCTGTGTCATTTTAAATGTTTTTAGTGTGTCATGCAACCATTTCCCTGTATTATTTTTAATACAGCTATCTAATCCCCCAATATCTGGAAGACATATTGGCATGTATTGCAGGTAAGCGCTGATCACAACCTAGAACCTATACCGGAGGCACAGTGACCAACGCGGGACTTAAAAAAACACTTCTGGTAATTGATTATGATTCTCTTCCATACCAAATTAATAAAAATAAAAAAGAAAAAAGAAATTAAAATATATTTAAGTTACCTTGTATATGCATTAGGTTCAGATGAAACTTGACCTACACGACAGGGTCAATCAATTGATTCGCTCTTCGGTGCCTCTTCAAAGTGAAGTGACATTTCAACGAAGGAGCTCCGATTAGTCTCCGAAATCGGCCTGGTCAGAACATGAAAGGCAATACAGTACAGTACTACTTGAACTCTGTTCTGTTCATCGGGGTCTCTGTTTGGAAAAAAACTGACAACAGTAAAGGTGAAAAATAACATTATGTACACTGCGCCGCGATTCGCGTGGAAGGTTTTGCAGCATTGAAATGATTAAAAAACGCACACAGGACGAGAGCATTTAGAACATTTGCTTCACGATTTATGACAAACAGGATAAACCGTCAAGGCATCGACGCAAAGGGTTCATTGATTACTACAAAATAACTACGCATTTTGATTGTGATGAAATAGTGTCAGTGCTTGAAGGAGATTTATAATAACGATTTAAGGCTCGTCTTTGTCTTCAAAGCGTTGAACTATTTCAATATAGATCGGTGTTGACCATTCATTTCTTTCTCTGGCAGAGATAAAAAAGTGTTGCACTCACTCCACCCTCCTGTTTTAATCGCAATCAGAAATATTGATACATGATTAACCTACAGTTCGTGTTGTTTATAAGAATGACGTTTATGGAGTCGTGTGGGCTAGATCTTCGAAGAGCAGAAAAAACAATGAACGCTGCTATTAATAATGAGCAGCGGATTGTGAAATCGCATTTTCATGGCTCACATCAATATCAGTTTTTGTTCATCGTTACACATAGTTCAGTTAGAAGTAGGTGTTCTATACTTCTAGATCAGTCTGAAAACAACCTGTTATTACATTTGATTTAATAAGTACAACTGAACTAATTCAGTTGCCCCAGCGGCCAGGATACAATGAGCTGCTGTAGAACTCAACTCACCTCCTATACATTCTGATTTGTTTCCATTTTCTCATGGTCTTTCTCACTGTGCTCGGGACACTTTAAACGAAAATACTCTTCTCGTCGTTTCCTCTTTGCATTCGTGTTTAACGGGATGCAATGCATTCTAGCTTACGGCGTTGAATAACCATTTTCTTATTCGTTAAAGCATCCATTCGTCACCCACAATGCTTTTTAAAGAAATGTATGCAATTTCCTTCTTCACACACAGGAGAACTTTATTAACTAGATTGACGTTATAAACCTTTATTTCACCAGATAAGTCAATTAAAGACACCATTATCGAAAATGACCAAGTGACGCATTTACACAACAGGGTGCTCTTTATGCAAGCCCTACGAGCTGAGTACCGTAAAGATTATAATTACCCTTTGTTTTCCACCCAGGATTCGAGCCCACAATCTTTTAACTACAACCGCAAATCACTAGTTATTGCGCCACGTAAGAGACATTTAAAGAAAATCTACTGAAAACATTTAACATTCTGATTGGCACGATTCATTTAAGCTAGAGCGCAGTGTCACACGATAATACGTAAATTAAGAGCATTAAAACTTGGATTGAGTTGAATAATAATTGTGATTTCGTTTTCAAATAAGATGAGGAACCAAATATTTATTTTGCATCCCGATTTAGATATTCGTTCGGCACTTCTTTCGCTAGAGAAGACAGCCTGTTGATTTTAGTTCCGAAATGTCGTTCTTCTGTATAATGTTGTAATATAAAATGTCAACGTCTGTGTAGAATTTTGTAATATAAAATGGACGCATTGATGTGTTATTACTATTTATAATGGTACTACGACGTTTCTCCATCATCGCTGTATTTTATCATCTTCACGACTGAACAAAACAATTCAAATCAATGTCTCAAGCGGAAACTACGGTTAGTCGTATAGTCGAATAATCAAGTCCTATTAATGCTCTGCACTTCATAAAGTATTATTTTTATTGAAATGACAGCTGAACACTCAGGCAACTGACTAAACGTTTGGTTTGGGTAACTTGAAATACTCGTTTTTCACAATATTTGTGCAATCTTAAAGCAGAAGAAACAAAATAATAACAAAAATAATAACGTATGATATCAGCATTTAATTAACATCCATGACTGAGTTGAAAGCTGCCTTTTTATTTTGTATTTTCGAAAAGCTTTTATATAAAAAGTATTACAAAATTAATCTGATGTAAAGACACCTGACAGTGAAGGTGTATTATTGACCGAAGGATGCAGGCGAACACATTTAAACCCGGAGACAGGCTTGTAGAAGAAACACCACTGTCGAAACCCCCACACCAAACCCCAACAGGCTACTTCTACAGTTTGACAAGATGTCAGCGCGGAAAAACAACCCAAAAATATTCTATGTGATTCCGAACACTATTCTAATTCTTAATACTATAAGTGACAATAATTTATTTTGGTTTCAGGGCCGGCGTGTCCCTAGACAGACTCGGAGCTCAAAGTCAGTCAGCAATGCAAATGCGAATAGAGATTAACTGGAAACATTAACACACACACAAGCAGCAGTGTATTCAGTTGTTGTTTCATGCGCAGCACTTGCCACATGAAGGTTTTCTTCTATTTTGCCTTTTTTTACGGATGTGATTCGGGTGACTGTCGTGCTCAATCACAATTTGACTGGGAGCCACATGACTAGAAGCTCTTAGACTACTGGACCACACAAGGCCTGCGCGGCGGCAATTCAAATATCTACACTTGTATACTATCTACACTTGTATACCAGAAAACGCGAATGTTCTGCCCACTATTTCTCCATCCCCGTGTTCTCCATCAAAGGGCATTTCGAAGCAATGATAGTAACTCTTCTCTGTCCGTGAATCTCACCCCTCCCTTTCATGCAGAATAGTGAGCCCACAGGTTCCCGAATCAGGACCGAACTGCTGGCTTACCCGCCACGGTGGTCTATGTCTATGGTGAGTCCGACACCGCAGCGTTTGACACTTCCTGTGTACGACATGGGCCTGGTTAACCAGCTGTGTACTTGCACACTAATGAAACAACATCCGGGACCCCGAAAACCCTGGGAGTGCTAATCGAAGATTGAACTTGAACTTCACAAAAGAGCCTGCGGTTGAGGCACTAGGGGGGAAAAAAGACATTTCCAAATGATGTTTTTTCTCGCTCACATACACTTAGCAAGAGGTTTCAACGACAGAATAGCAAACTATCTTTATAAATCTTTAGTCAACAAATATTTAAATGCATTTTTTCGATTTCTATTTTGCCGTCGTTGCTATGTAATGTAAGACTGCGATATAAACGTTAGACGTAATGATACATCTTTATGTGACAGACTTCTTGTACTGTTCCACAAACGGGGAACAACAATTAAAAACAACACGGAAATTAAGTTGTCCTGGGCTATTTAGAAATTGTGATTTATTGTGTGTGAGTGTACTGGTTAACGTTGTCAACATTTAGTTTTCAGTCTCTTCAAATTACATTATTCTCTTTTGGTATTTAGTGTGCCAGACCACAGCTCCAGGTAAATGACAGCTGGAATGATTTAACACGCTTTTTACTTTTCGTCTGCGGACAAGTAACTCTCTCCCCTTAGCAGCGCCGCGGCACGACTCAGCGAGCATCAATGGGCCACATCGGTATTGCTCAACACTGGCCAGCTGCAACATAACACCCGTTCTCCAGAAGCACAACAAAACCGCACGGAAGATAAATGAGCGAGCTCTCAGCGATTAACACCAGCCAACTGATCGGTTATTTTATAAAGACCGCGTTCAATGCTAAGCCAAGTTGCTAAAGTATAGCAACGCCCATGCTTCTGTGTTACTTTTAACAAGGCAGATCAGTTCTTTTTCAATTGACATCGCTATGTACAGCTGTGTAAGGGTGCTTTCACAGAAAGAGAGCTTTGAGGGGGCTTAAAGAGAGCAAGGGGAGCAATGCGGAATTTTAGGGAATGATGACAGATGGAAAAGCGATTTATGGGAGCGTGCTCTGTCTGTTAGACAGAAGAACATTTTACCGAGAGCGCTGAATAACAAATGTTCAGTCTCGTTTGTTTATATTTGGCTGGGGAGGGGGGAGCCCAGGTTTTTAAAATGAATGTGGATGTGCCGGAGTTTGTTTTCTCACCTGCACTATGCTTGAGTGCCCGTGAACTACATCAGTCTTGTGCAATGCTTACAAAACAACGTGGCGAAACACCTCCCAAGAAAAGTGACAGATGACTGTATTGTATGTTTGCATCAATTCTTCCTCTTACACTATCAGTGTTCCATTTTTATTGTGCTCTTCTAGTTATTTTGTTGTATCAAGGCCTCAGAGCTCTGTTCAGGTTAAAGATTTGTCAGTGAAAGCTACACCAGGTGAAAGTTTTTTGGGAATCACACATCCTCACCTTACTCAGCTCCTCCTTTCTCTTTCAGGGCTCTCTCGGGGCTCTGAGAGGAGAACGAGATCTTGTCCGAGGCACCCCTGGAGTTCCGGGCAGTTTGCTGAAGAGAAGGATTACGCAAGGATTATGAAGAGCTGAAAGGCATTGAAGGCAATGGCTTTGGCCATCGCGTTCATATAGGAAAGGTAGCAACAGGAGTGTCAGCTCTCCCGCACTAGAACAGCCTGATCTGTCAGTACAGATGCCCATTCAGACGTGTATGTGCTACTATTATTCATCAGAGCATCTTCCCTGCTTGTAAACAGCATTTATAAACTGAAGTAGAATGTTATCATTAACCATTTCATTCATCTCAGATTTGGGTTCTGCATTCAATATCCAAATTTAAGGCTGGAAAATGTTAATCCTGTTGTAACATCATATAACTTTTTTAGGTACCTTCCTTATATAATCAATGAGTAAACTATGTGTTCCCATGTCTACATCAGATGGTCTATATAGCATGTACCTTTTCCCAGCCATTCAAATTGATATTTCCCAGTTACCTCAAACAGATTAAAATCTGCTGGAACCCTCCTGCTTATAAGTCATTTTTGATATATAGTTTCAACTCATCAGGTTTTCTATATTCATTTCCATCAATCTCCCCTTGCCAGATTCCAGATATTCCTGTAATGTATTTAAATCAAATATTTAAATAGTGTTTTAAAAATGGAAATTAGCAGAAAAAAGATTGTTTAAACATTTGGTGGAGTGTGGGATCAATTCAGAAAGAAACGCTCTAGTTAAAGGAAACTGTAGTTAAATAGCATAAAACAGACTAACTCAAAATACTATTTACATCTGTGTAAGTGGCGTCGTTTTCTTCTCTGCAGACTCTGTGACTAACATGTTTACCAGACTTACAGCTGAGAGACCTGCCCACATTACCAAGTCCTTCTGTGCTCATACTTTATCCCCCTCTGGGCTTCCTGAAGTCAAGCCTACAGTGCAAGTGGGCATGGCTCTAGAATAGCTATCAGCAACTGGCACCACCCTGCACCCAGATTACATAAAATAGAGACACAGCACTTTCAGAATAGGTTTGTACTCAACAGCTGGATAATTCAGTCCGATTCACATAAAAAATATCATTAAGAATTTTTATTACTGATCCTAAATCATTCATTACACTATCTTACTTTTAAATGCCATTACCACCACATTTAAATACAAACGGTTTTTAAAAATCTTTCAATTTGTAAATAGAGTTTTGTTAAACATTTTTTTCTCCACAATTTCACCACCCCGTGCAAGTTTCCAGCGTGCCTATGTGGATGAGCTGGCCGTGTGCGCTGGACACAGACCTCACCAGCCAACTTAACAGTGAGTTTGCGGCTGCCAGCGTCTCTGAGCTTGGAGGGAGTGTGACAGTCTAAACTGGTGTCAGTTATTATTAATCTTTAAAATATTCCCCTTGAAGGTTATTGGTTATTGACAATTACAATTGGAAAAAAATGCAGAAATGCTTGGAGTAGTATTTTGTTCTTTGACGTTCATTGAATACAGTGTAAATCGAATGGATCTTTGCTCATTACACATACTAAAAGCTTTAAGAACTATACCATTTTTGTAAATTGTGGAAAGCTAAACACACTTAAAAGTATGTCCACAGAAAGTCAGATTCAGGCAATTAAAATAATTCAGTCCATGCACTGATGCAAAACAGCCCAGTGAAGTAAATACAAAAGGATAGGTAATCAAATCGCAGTTGAAATATGTCTTGTTTAAACACAGTGTTTGTTTAGCACTTTGACAAGTGAGTAGACCACAGAAGTGCATGAAAATATAATCTGACTGTATGAATTGGGGTGGTTTCTTTCATTAAATCACTCCTCAGGTTTCTGCATAGTTCCTGCTGAGCTCAAGGACGCCAGACACAGAACATGAAGGCAACAAGAATCACAGTTTGTTACCATGATGCCCTGGTTCAATCGAAACACATCTCTTCTTAAACAAGCAAAGGGGTTTACCTACTCCATCCGTTTTGAGACTTTTATGAAGCAGTCAAATATGAATAAGAGTCAGTGTATCAGGAGACAACATGGAGTTGAACTCATTCCTACTCAAGGACGTGTCACCAGTTACTGAATCTAAGAGTTAAAAACATTTATTGTCAGATGATTAAAGCAAATACAGTATATCTTATGTCTTTGTGTTATCTTCATTTTTATTAAGACATTAATGTTTTAGTTCAGGTGGGTAGCTGCGTCAGTGCAAAGGAACAAGTAACAGGTTTATTCCATGTTGAAAAAAAGAAGAAAGCAGAAGAAAGCACCTGAAGAAGGCTCCACGGCCGAAACATGTTTTCTTTCTTCTTTTTTTTCAGCATGGAATAAACCTATTACTTGTTCCATTAATGTTTTAGGCCTAACATATGAGTCTACAGCCCAGCCAAAGGGGCTCACAGTAATGTATGCTATTGAATCAAGAGAGGCTGTATAATCCCAGTGTTGTATTGTCTTAAACACCTCTATCATAGCAGGTTTCTCAAACATATCAAGTCTGTGTTCGGGATACTGAATGCAGACTTCCCTACCCCTCTCTTTCACTCACACATGTGCTCTCCTTGTGCGCTTGTGTTTGCAGGAAGGCACTTCCAATTACTGCCAGAAGCATTTACATCTCATCTCTGTCAATCTGTATGATGCTGCATTCAAGAGGAGCTTAGAAATGAGAGCCTGTCTGTTTCTTCGTGTTAAAAGCACAAAGAACCATTGTACCAGAAGATTAACATTCAGACCGAGATATCAGACAAAATATCGCAATCTTCCTCACTTGCAAATGTTTTCTGCCACAGTTATACTCCTTCTTTTGGCCCCGCCCACTGGTATGTGACCCCCTCCCACTGGCCTGTGGCCACTCCCTCCTCTCTCCCCCTGTCTGCCTCATTTATTTGCCCTTGGCAATACAGCCTGCCCAAACCAGGACAACATGCAGCTTCTTGCAGACCCTCACCTGTCAGTCTGTGCCACAGAAAGAACCTATCCTCTGCAGTCCCTGAACCCTGCAGTTCCACCTCCATGTGGCTCCGGGTGGTTGGGGTGGAGCATGAGATCATTCTCTCTTTGCCACAGTGGAAAAACCACAAAGCATTGCCTGAATGTGTGTCTGTGTTGATATGTATAAATCAGAAGGTATGTAAACACTCATACTTTTGTCATCTCGGTGGGAGCTGAGCATCGCTCCTGCGGTTCTGGGTAATCTAACCTGAATGAGCAGATAAAGCCTCTCTCGAGGCAAATTCACAGCCTGTTCAAAGAAAGTTGCAGCTCAATTCAAGAGTCATCGTCTCCTACTTGTTTAAACAAAACGCCTGATAATTAAGCTCCCCTTTCTGACAATTAAGGAGCACTGCTGGGGATTTCAAGCCTCTCTTGCTAGAAGACTTTAATCCTTTTCTATTCAAAAATGTTTCAATTTTCTTTTAATAATTTCTGATTTATTACCACACCGCTCGGCCAGAGTGGAAGGGTAACAGATGCTCAGGGTTAGAAAAAAAGCCAGCTGTACCCACCCCGCTGCCTTTGTGTCAGTGAAACGACTGTCTGAGGCAACCGATGCACTTGAAAGGGGCAATAAGAAAAATATCTCCTGCGTGATGTGAAGTAATAGCAACTCTCTGACGAGCCTTTTGATGTGTGTGTGTTTGTGCAGATTATCACCATGTCATTTAAGTGCTTGAGGAGGTATTCAGCAAGTCCACTTGCTCTTCAAGACCTACAGTATCTGATGGGAATAGAATAGCCTTTATTTTATTATCCAGCCTCCTTGTTTTAAACAGTTGCTCCAAGCAGATTGTTAACACTGTGCTTACTTTAAAGCTGACTTCTTACCTTTTGTAAAGATCCTGGAGGTGCGAAAGGGTCCTGTGTGCTGTAAGGAGGTGAGAGTGAGGAACGCACATTGTAACATGGTCTCAAAAACTGGAAGGATTCCTGTGTGACACCGGAAGGGTCTGCAGAATTGTTTGACGCTATGCTCTCAAAACAAGCACTGCATTGTATCTGTAAGGTTCTTATTACAGCTATTTGAATGAAAGCACTTTAAAAATTAACACAGGCATCCTGCCAGAATGTACATTTTCGAAGGATTTCAAGCTTTTTGGTTGATTAAAATCGGTGCCCTGTTTTCTCTCCTTTAGAGCCAGACGATTTCACAGTCTTCCTTACAAGTGCGCCTCAACAGTAAAAATGGAGAGACTGCCATGTGATTGTGATCTGTTATGAAAGGCTGAAGGGGGGGTGAAAGGGGGGAGAACAACAGAAAAGGTGTTTAAAACTGGAGCATTTGTTTAAAAATGTAGCTGACAAGCAGTAGCGGCAAAATGTAGGAGCAGAATGAAAAAGACACAAAGTGGTGTTTTAGCTCCAGATGCTTTGTCTAATGGCACAGAGGTAATGGAGTGTGCAGCAATATGCCAGTCTCCGATTTTAACCTACTGTAAACATCTAGAGGACTCAGCTGAGGACATTTACTTAAGAATTATTAATGGAAGCTGTTTGCTTACTAAACTATGGATTTATCCTCCCTTGCAGGCAGCTGTGATGATGTTCCAATGGCACTCTCTCAGGAAGTGCGCTTAGCCACCAGGGGACTGAGGACAACTGGGGGAGGCTGGGGGAGATGGCATCTCAAATGAATGCACCAGCTTTTCAGGAGCCCTGCTGTGGGCTTTTCCAGAGGAGGACCCGGGCAGGAAACAGGCCCTGGTTAATGCTGTTGTTTAGAAAGAGCAGAGCCTCCTGCCTGACCCTGGCTCCTCTTCTGCATTAAGACCCCCTGTCTCAAGACTACAACCCACAGGACTCCTCTATCAGTTTGAGAAAGTATTTACTGATAACATCGCAACAAGGAACAATGTAAACATTTACAGACAAGACGAAAGGATCTGTCTCTCTCAGTTGAACTGCTCGCAGCCCTTACTCCCTTTTTGTGAACACAGTTATATGTACAGAAAATTCACGTGTTTAGTCCTAACCATGCTAGATCCTGGAGACATAAACCTTCGTGTTTAATTTACTGGCTTTTTTTCTATCAGGCCCCAGAGCAGCACCAGTCTCTTCACTTCAAACAGATTTGAAGAGATCTGAGCCAAGACACGTACGGACATGGGTGCGTGTCTGTTGGACAGGGCGCTTGAGAACCACGAGCAACGCCATGCTGGCCAAGTGAGAAATTCTGTCTGACCATTTACATATGTATGGAAATAATAAGGACACATATTAATTATCTCTGGCCATTTCACAATGAGAGAAAGTTGAACCGAGTCTAAATTGGCTTCTAATGCTGCTTTGTGTATGTGAAGCCAAAGCTAGCAGACACTGACAGTTCAGTGGCCCTTATTAAAGCTCAACATTGTGACACAGCAAACCTCAACCCTTGACTTTCAGGTGACTGCTTGCACTTCAACGACTCCATAACCCTGAACATGGCTCCTGTAAGGTCTAAGACGCAGATGTTTGCTCCTCTCATTGGTCAGTGATGGCTGTTCCCCATCCATGAGCCCTGAGAAGCAAGGAGCTGAAGCAGAACTGGAAGCCTGCTTAGATGGCTCTACTTTCTAGCTCTGTGAAACCCCCCCCCCATTTTCTAACTGCTTCATCCAGTCCTGGGTGGCAGGGGAGCCGGAGCCTGTCCTGGCAAGCAATGAGCGCAAGGTGGGACACACCCTGGACTAGATGCAACTCCGTCACAGGGCAAACACAGATATGCACACACTTACACCAGGGCCAATTTACCCGGATGCCAATGAGCATGTCTTTGGACTATGGGAGGAAACGAGAGCACCTAGAGAGAACAGCTGCAAACTCCATACAGATAGCACCCCAGGTCCAGGCTTGAACCCAGAACCCCTGGTCTGTGAGGTAGGAATGCTTCGTCTGGAAGAAAACAAGAAGGGCTGCCCTGCTAAAATGTACTTTATAGTGTCTCGACAGCACTAATGTATGATTATTCCCCACAAACAGGCAGAATACATTTAAATACATGTTGAAGCCTGATCAGAGTTTGTAGACTTCATTTAGTTTCATGCAGGACGTGATGCAGTAGGGTGTAAATGCAAGACACATCCATTACTTAGATTCTCTGCAAGCTTCCTGAAGCACTGGCTTGGGGCACAGGTTAGATTAGCAGGGCACCTGGAGGCTGACCTTAACAAATTGGCCCACCCGGAATATTTGTAAAAAGAGGTAATTTATGGCCAGTAGCTCAGCAGAGCAGCATTCACATAGCAGTGAGTCTGATAACCCTAACAAAGGCCTCCTATTGGTGGAGACAGCCTAGTAGATTAGAGTGCTGACATTTGAACTCACTGGGAGACTAATTGACAATTAAAAGATACTCTGAGGCTCCCATTTACACAGCTGTCTTTACAAGCACAGTGGAGGCGCTGTGTGCTGTAGTTGTTTGACACTGTAAGGAAACTGTCCTCTTCCAGACATTACACACCAAGGCAATGTAAAACTGAGTGCAGCCGGGGTGGGTGATTGTCACTATGCAGGGCTTTATAAATAACTGGAGGCAGTTTCAGAGCCCTGTTTGCAAGCAATTTACTGTAGGAGAGACAGGGGACAATCTGGCAATTTGGCATTGTTCAAATGGATTGATGGGGAGATGCCGAAGACTGCAGCTGTGTTATGGTGTTTAATGCCCTACGCACTCTAGGTCCGAGAGAAAAACCTTTTGTAATCAAAACAGATTGTTCGTTATTTACAGAAATGAGGAACTGTAAGAAAACGTGTGGTGCTCGCTAGAGCCAAGACAGGGATCTATTAGCCAAAGGAGACCTTTGTCTTGTGCTTGAGGGGTATGGAGTGGAAGTGTGGCTCAGTCATCAGAGCTAACACATGCAGTGTGGCTGGGCACTGGAGAGGAATTGTTGGCCTACTGGCTGAACCTGAGGGACAGTGTGGGTGTTTCGCAGTTGCTGCTTAAGTCAATGCCTGGTGTTAGCTCTCTCTGAATGTCTGAAATCAGCAGAACCTTTATTTAAAAAATGTTATTCTTCCCTGGGATATTGAATGAGCTGAAAACTGTGGGAACAGCTTGTCTCTTGGCAGACCTCAGTGAATATTTCTGTTTGCTTTGAGCCTTACATGGCCTGCTCGTGAGTTTTGATATCCTCAAACCTGTTACTTTTCCTGAAACTTGTTCTAAGCAGGCCTCTCCCACTCTCGCAGTTTGTAAAAGGAATTTAAATGTTTTAATTGCTGGAGACAAGAAGAGCATTGATAAGCATGGCCACAGAGCTGTACTTCCTATCTGTACTGCGATAGAGCTTCTACTTAGAACCTCTTAGCCCACATTATCAGGACCAATTTGGCACAGATTTCCTCCTCCTCCCCTTTGGAATCCAGGCCTCGTGTCCTTGTTCTTTCAGAACGCAGAGTTCAGAAACTCACCAAGGAGTGCAACCAGTCAGGTATCATGGCTGGGAGTTCAAGGACTTTCCTTAAGCTCAACCCAGTCTAAGACTCCCAAGACAATGACTGGCCTTCAACGAGAGCCATCTTTCAGGAATTCCTATCAGAGAGACATTTTTAAAATGCTTAGCTTTTCCTTCCCATCTTCCTAAAAGGGAAGGCAGCTGAAAATACTTTATTAAGTTACTTTTGTGCCTGAGAATGGAAAGCTGTGAAAATCTGATTTCCATTTCCCAGTTCTGTTTCTCGTGTATCTTTCTAGATGCCACATTGCAGACAGCAACAAGCAACGAGAACCTTGTTCTCGTGAAACAGTTGTCCAGTAAAAACAGTTGACTAAAAAACACTGTCATTACTTAATTGATACATCTTATAACTTAGCAACAACAAAAACCTGTGAAAGCAAATCTCATTTTTGTTGAAAACATTCCCTTTCATTATTCACGTGTGTGATGCCCTCTTTCCAAATGCGCAGAATGAGCAGAAGCAATGGGAAGAGCTGCACATTGGCCATAAAGGAACACTACTTCATTAAATGGGACCACAAAAATGGACCTGCAAAAAGTAGTCCCAGATGTTCAATCAGTGGCAACATTTAAACTAAAGAATGTAAGAACAGAATTCTCTTATTCTTATTGCTGAACCGCTTATTCTCTAAGCTGAGGTGGTCCATGGAAATCCGGGTCTCACTAATTATTACTGCCTGTATCTTACTGATTTGGTACTGACTCAAAAACCATGACTGCCAGGACCTGTGCTGAAGAGGGCAAAATAAGCAAGAATATACTGTAAATACAGTTTTTGCCCCAAATTTCAGATATAAGGATAAGTAGATGAAAAGATGGTATCAACTACACTCCTGGCAGATATCAAACCACATCACAAGGAGGTTTGCAAAATCCAAAACATGGGTGTATGAAAAAGGTGCTCTCCGATTTCAGTCTTGTGTGATCTGAGACTTGTTGCAAAAGTTTCCAATATAATTTACACTAATTTCATAGGAAATTCAGCTGTTAACCAGATAATTTATTTTATAAGCTTAAACACAAAATGAAAATGTATGGTGTAGTACATAGAATCCATTTAGTGGTTTTGTTATTAAATTCCAATTTTTGGTATATTCAGAAAAAGGAGTTGGATGCGTTACAATCTGATATGTTCCCACAGCAGAGCGGACCATAAGACTAGATCCCTGTAGAAAACAAAATATTTCTTTCCCTTTTGTCTCCTCATCCAACACACTGAAAGCAAATGAGCTCCGCAGTCTTAGCTGACCAGTGCTGGCAGGCTTTGGTATTCTTGTGTGACAGGAAAGCTGCAATACTTTGAGGCTCAATTTCAAAGTGTAGAAAAGCTGTTACCCATTCCCTGCATTGCACCTGAGTTCTCAGCCAAGACAAGACCTCACCTTGCCTGCCTGTCTGCACCTCGCAGGGGTGAGTGACCTACACCAGGGGGCCTGGAAGGGGCTGATGATTTGGTAAGGATCTGTCAAGGGATTCAGTGACCTTGTTTACTTTCTCAAGGAATGTATCACTCTGCAGCAAAAACAAAACAGAAGTGCAGGGGTTGGACACCTGTGCCCCCACCCAGAACTTCATTGTTTTGTACATTCTTCTGCAGATTTAACCCTTTGCCTGCCTCGGGATCCGCTCTCCTGTGGCCTTGATTTTGATGGTGAACTGCCAGCCTGTCTGGGTATTAGTGACGGGGGCAGAGAGCTGCTCTGCTGATAAATCCTCTGACAATCTGACAATGGGAGCCTTCAGAGCTGTCAGTCTGACTCTCCACAGGACAGAGCCTGCAGCTGGCCTGGCTGGGCCTGCTCTGCCCCACCTGTCTGCCTGAGGAAAGATGTCCGGCCCAAACACACCTGCTCCGCCACAGACTCACTGACTGACTCTTTTATTCTCCCCCTGCTCCGTTCTCCTACCTCTTGTCTTGGGTGCTTTAGCAGAGGAGAGTCAATGAAGGAGTGTGAATGGAAGAAGAGAAAAAATCCATCATTGTACAGAATTACTTCTATGTACATTTTTACTGATGCCCTGCAGAGCAGCAACATATCCCCTTAAAAGTGAATGCAGATTTCGGTTCAACAGTGAGACCATTAAGATCGCTTTTTTTCTTAAAGTTTTATTTTTTCTTAAAGATAGATAGATAAGACTTTATTGATCCCGAAGGGAAATTTAAACAAAGCCAATTTTTTTTATTATTTTCTATTAGATAAGAAGTATTAAGTACCCCCTTGTTGAATGAAGTGCAACTAAGCATTCCTCTTGCTACAAGAAGTGGTCCCAGTTATAAATAGAACCTGTCCCTTCTTAAAACGTCTGTGAAGATGCCTTCCTGTCTCAAGCACTCCTGGGATTCCCCAGGCCCTAGTGCCCTCCCCTGTTTTCTACGACTGGAACACTCTGCTCCATGGTATCCAGGAGAGAGACCTGGACAGATCTCTACGCCCTGCTGTGGTCCTGAGCACGATGCCATTTACATGTATTTCAGGCAGAGTGTTTTCTCTTCCTCTCTCGATTACGCAACACGGATGCAGCATGGGAAGAGCAGGTGCTCCAGACTCTCTCTGTCAGAGTGGGAACGGTAGCTATCTGCTCATGTTTCGGGACTGCTCTGTGTATGTGTGTATCTGTTAAAATTTGTCCTGTTCTTGCTTTTCAAGTAAAAAGAACCGGTCGCGCTGGTGAGTCAGCGGGAGCTCGTCATTCCTCAGATCAGTCCCTCGGGATTTCTTCCGGCATCGGGGCTCCTCTACACCTCCTGCATTCCCGCCCACAGCTCCAGCTCATAACCACCTTGCATGCTTCTGTCGGGCACACAAATACACAGCTCTGAGAGGAATCGTGTCCTTTCGTGGGTTCTTTAGTAACTTCTTTGCTGCAAGATCATCTGCAAGAGATGTGAGGTCAGCACTTCCTTGCGCAGGGCAATTGAACAGAGACAGATGTACTGCTGCACTTATTTGTTCTAAGGCCGATAGACGTCAGCGGTACACTAAAAGTTGTTACGCCATTATCATTGTTTTTTATAGCAGTACTATAAGTACAGCAGGCCCCGGTACATTTTACAGTGAACGTGGTGCGGAATTCCAATTTCAAAGACTTCAGATGGGTTGGTAATGCATGGGACCAAGTCAAGTGGTTTATACCTGTGTACTGTAGGTCGATATATGTGTATTGTGTATTATATACTATGCTAAGTTCCACACATGCTTTTACATTCTGGGTTGAGGTTGCCAAAAATATTGTGCCTTTGCAGAAACAACTGCAGAACAAATTGCAATTAATTACAATTATTATTCATTTCTGTTTTAGTGAACTGTAGTTGCCAGCGCTCCAGTTTTGTACAAAAGTGTTAAGCACAAAATTCTTAGCAACCGGCATGCTGGATAAAGAAGAACACATCTTACGGAGCTTTTACTTGGTTCTGAAAGTTCTCTCATAATGCACTGTGTGCCAATTTGACAATTTACTGCCCATAGTACCTGCTCAGTCTTCAGTGTGCCACATCAATCTACCAACCATGTCAGCCCATTGAGAGAAAAATAAATGCCTGAGCTGGCAATACTAAGAGAGGGATATTTTCTTGCTCTTGAAAATGTGTATGTGAATAGTATAAACTTCTTCTGTGTTGGGAACCATGTGCAGACATCCCCGGGGGGGGGGGGGGGGGGGTCTTCTTAACTGACATGTACTTGACTGTGTGTGAGGAAGGCCTGTGCTCTGTGGGGAGGTTTGTAATGACTTCCCTTTGACTGGAGAGCCTCAGCCAGGAGACAGCTGTGGAAAAAAAGAGCTCAGGCTGTGGATATGTTCAGCAAGAGGGTTGGGAACAGCAGGCAGGGAAAGTGGGGAGCTTTCCTGAAGAGCGGTATATCCAGTGATGTAGGTTTAGAAATAGGTTGACCCCAAAACTCAACGGACACTTTGAGAAAAATTAACACTTAACACGATCATGTGGCTTTTTCTCTTTTCAGTTCAGGTGGGTAGCTGCGTCAGCATGCATAGGCTGCAAAGGAACAAGTAATGCTGAACAGAGAAGAAAGAAAACACAACGTTTCAGCCGTGGAGCCTTCTTCAGGTTATTCTCTTTTTGTCTGTCAAAGCGTCCAGCAACCCGACCTGCCTCATGGCAGAGAGGCTGTGTGAATCAGGGTGATGTGTTCAGGCTTATGAGGTTCAGAGCAAACACATAATCTGGGCAACTGCAAAGTCATAATGAAATAAAGGAGGGTGGATGAGGTAACTACTTTTCATTTATACCGTCTTTCACAAAAGGATTATTGTATTTTAGTACTGGCTAGAGATCATTGAAAAAATAGTCTCCGGTCAGCAAACAATTCATTCTCGGCTGCGATGTGCATTTACAATTTTGAGGCATGGTAACAAAACACATCCTGTCCCACAGAGTCAGGATTATCTGGGGCCAGTTGGCACCTCTAATTAGAGGTGGGGGAAAGTTACTCCAGCAGTTACTCCATCTAACAGCACTCCTGCAGGATGCGTGGGATCTGCTGGCTGTAGAGGGATGATCCAACCCTATTCATCATTCCACAAGCAGGAAGAGAGGAAGGCCAGGGGTCTCTTCGGTTCTGCAGCATGTGTCTCATCTGTTTCTTCCTACTCCAGGCAGATATAGCAGTTTTGTCTTTGGCAACGTCTGCAATCACTCATCTACAATCCCGCTTGTAATGGTAACATTTTTACAGTAGTTTTCATGCTGTGGTGAATGTACTGCAGCTGTTCTGTCTCACGGAAGTCAGCCCAAGCCCTGACCCAAGCCTCCTGGGCTGAAGCTGCTAACTTTGGCCAAGACCTTGAAACCCTGCAAAAAGGTTTCGTGAAGAGCAGAGCACTTAAGGAGGTCACATTCTCAAGTTGTCCTGTGGGAGGCTGTGGCTTGAGGGATGTGCTGCCAGCTCCTCAGTCACTCATTTTCCTAACACAGGTGCACATCGGGGGTCTCTGACCCCAGGGCTTGAGTTTCCAAAACACCAGCTTACACGACATCTGAGTGTCAGTGAATGTGTGTGTCAGCGTGGGCTTCCAGGTCAGAACTGCAAGTGCGAATGTGTGTGCTTGCACTAGAGAGGTTGGATAGTAATGAATGGGTTTTCTGCTTTGAATGGACGTACAGATGAGAATGTCAGTGTGTGCTCAAGGGAAGGAACTCTACTGTCTGGGGAGACAGAAGCTGATGACACCGGGGCGCTATTAGATTCATCACCCTCATCGTTCACTAATTAATTTCCTTCAGGTTCCCACAGTGGGATTAGGGGGAGCACGGACAACAGAGGAAGAGGGGGTTTCATGTTTGCCTTATATTATTCAGTTTTTTTTCCGAAATAAATAAAAAAAGAAATGAGTGTACAGATGTGTGAATTTGGGACAGGACAAATGGAGGCACTACACACAACAAGAACTGCTCGATGTGTAACAGAAAAAAAGAAAACGGGTTGTTTCATAGCAGTACACCTCAGGATAAGCTAAAGCATAATGAAATGATCTTTCATTTAAACAAGGCCATCACTGCGCTCTATGGATATTGTGAATAAATCTGCCCTTTAAATGTCTGATTTGCCACTGGAAGATTTTCCTTTTGCTCAAAACTCACACCGCTCTTAATATCCCTGAAGAAGAAAAGATGTGAAGATGAGATTTTCATTGACCAATGTTTTGTATAAATGCATTAGAGTTAAGCTGCTCAAATGGTGTTAAAACAGGCTGTTAAGCATAAAAGCAATAAACCTTCTTTTTCTGCCAGAGGAACAGATTTCTGCTTCACTTTAAGATACGAGATTAGCCTGGTGATGACACGCAGACTCCTGTTTTCTGTTCGTTTTACCGCTTTCCCTTCGTCTGCAGAGATAAGTGCGACTGACCCACTAATGTGGTTTGGAGCCAAATTTATCAAGGATTATTTAGACAAGGAGGTTGTGGAAGCTTCTGCCCGCTCGCTGTAATGCATGCCGCAGCCAGACAATGGCATCCCGCCATCCCAGAGCCAGGGCCGCAGCACTCACACTGAGCACAGCCCACCTTCCCGAGCGCCGAGCCTCTGGCCAATACAGGCGGCGCGCTCGCGGCCCGCGGAGCCGGGCGCCATGCTGTCTCGTTCCGCAGGCGCTCCCTGGGCGGGGAGATGAGAGTGAAGGCCCGGGCAGGGGCTGCTAGAGCCAATCCAGACCCAGAGACAGACAAGCTGGGTCAATCTGCACGAGCGGCACTTGATTTCTCATTACCAGCAGACTTCTGGTCTTACTTTTAAACAAGAGGCAAGCCATTCTCTTACAGCAATTCAAGACGAAGAACACAAATGTGTGTGGAATACTATTATTCATTTATTTGACTGACACCTTCACCTGAAGAGACCAACATTTATGCAGCTGGGCAGTTTTGTTCCAAAGCAATCCGAGTGCTGGATTAAGTGCCTTGCTCAAGCCAGCCTCATTGCACACTTCAAGTCATAGCTTTCCTGTTACTAGCACCCAAATCAGTACTCCACACTACTGCCTTACATATAACTTGAATAGCTCGTAAACACACTGAGCTCACGTGCATTCAGTGTGCACTCAATAGGAAATAATTTGCTACTTCATATGTAAGTACACTGAAATGACATGCATCTATTAAAGTCTTGCTAAATTTATTAACTCGAAAATCTGCATGCTCCTTCTCACCACCAGCCTTGTCAGATACTGTATATCAGACTTACACTACGGCCTACACACCACGTTTCTTCAAAGGATGCCTCAGAAGCAACCAAATCACTGCTTACCAGACCTTGCACTTTGACCCTCCTGCCTCTCAGTTTCCCCACGTCCTGAGTTTAACTGCAGCGTTTTCTCATTCGCTTGCGACACAAACCAGTTTTATTGTGCAACAGCCTCTCTGCCTCCCAGTCAGCCTGTTATCTACAAGGCCACCCTGCTTGCCTTTATTTGGAACTCTCCGAAGAACAGTAGGAGTGAGGCTGTTTTTCAAATGGCACCGCTGAAAAAAAAAGAGAGAGCATAGACAAAATTATGTGGAGAAAAGTAAACAAACATAGATGCCCTGTGACCCCTCTGAGCTGGTCTTTTCTTTCCTTGGATCAGGGCACAGGTGTAGACGGTGTGGTCGAAGATCGACTCTTTTCAAAGATTGATTATTTTAAGGCTTCTTATGTTCTCTAGTGGAGGTGGAGGGGGGGGGCTGAAACCTTGAAAGGTGTTATTTAAAAAAGAAGAGACAGGAGGTGCGTGGGGCGGGGGAGCTGTGAGAGAGGAGATGAGAAGAGAAAGCGAGAGGTCTCAGCCAGCGAGAATAATGAAAACAAACCGCGCAGCAGTGAAAGGAGATCTGTTGTGCAGCCCAGGGTAAATATGTCAGCTTCCACTCCGCCTGCAGGCTAGCCTTCCACCTCTGTCAAAACTATGTGTCAGCCTGCCTGATTAATAGAAAATGTTGCATTGTGAGAAGTATGCGGCTCTTTCACAGACGTGCACAATGGAAGAGCTCGCAGGGCTGTCAGCTCAAAGCTCATTCTCCCTCCCTCTGTTTCTCACTCTTCCTGTTAGACGTTGGCAATGCCTGCTTTTGGGCAGCTAAACAAGGGCCCACTTAGGTTTATCACCAAGAACTCACAAGCGCAGAAATAGTATCCTCTATTGCTGCTAAAGAAAGAAATATATGTGTGTACATTAACGTATTCTATAACTCAATCTTTCATTTAAATATGCAGCTCCATGCACAGCGCTGACAAAGGTTATTTTTTAAAACATAATCCATTACTGTTACAAGTTAGGCAATTAAGGGGAAATTGCTGTTAAGAGGTAATTTATTACTTGACAAAGTAACCATACACACTGCATAGAATACTATTTTTTATTACTTTTTCAAATTATTTTCCCTTAATTTCTTGTTAATTTTAACAGGTCATCTCTTACACAAGTAACGTGTGTCTGTATCGGACTACTTTTTAAAGTAACCTTCCCCAGTATTTCATCCCTGTCATTTAAGGATTTGTATCACACGTTCCGTGAGCGATTGGCGGTGAATGGCAGATAGTGAGAGAGACGTGTGGTGCGGATGGCTGCTGTGAATGTTTAAGGAGACAGAGGACGAGAAAGCTGTGGGGATCAGAAGACCAGCAAGTATAAGATGGTTGATGGGACGGGTCATTTTGGCACCATGGAGGGTTGCTGAGTGATTTTTGCAGTAGGAAGGATGGATTAGGAGGATGAGTGGGACATCGCTCTGGGGGGTGGGGGTAACTCACGGGAATGTTTCAGGAGGTGTCTTTGGTTTGTGTCAATAAAACTCCCTTCAGATGAGCTCTTGTTTTATGGAGTGGGAACATCCTTCGCAATGCACTAGTTCAAATACATTTCCAATAATTTTTAAAAACTGGAAAAGAAGGTCATGTACTCTTGACATTCACAGTTCGCCCCCATTTGGGATTTGAACTCCACTGTCTCTTAGGCAAACCCCCAGACCTGAACCACACAACACCTCTACAAAAATTCCACTACAAAAGGCTAGCGTCCTGTCAGGGAAGAGAACAAATTAGTTGTGTGTCCTAGGAGGTTAGGGTACCACACCAGCTCTATACCAAATGAGCCTTATTACACATACACCCATAGCAGCCCAGTACTGGCATTTTAACACACAGACTTTTTATGGTAGAAAAGCATATATTAGCCGATGTCTTTAGTGGCTACAGTTCATTGCCCATCTTGCAATCTGCACTTTCTGACCAATGGCTGACTCCTCACTGTACTGGAAAGGTACTGTCTTCCAAATACAGCGAGATTTCCTGTGAACTGCAGAGAATTCTGTACAGCCAAGTCATTTCCATCTCCAGACTAAATAGTTTAGATTAGGGAGGCTGTGGAAAGTCAGAGGGAGAAGAGAAGCACAATCACAGCAGCCAGTCAGTCAGCCACCCACCTTGAGCTAACATCCTAGGGGACTCCCAGTCACAGCTGGGGACTGGAAGAAACCAGAGCTGAGTGGGTCAGAACCAAGGTATTTTGAGGTCATGGCTCTTAACAGATACAGCTAACCAAATGTGAGAAAAAGAGCAGACTGATCAATGGAGCAGGGACTGAGGCCAAAAGGTATTAGAGGAGCCAGTAGGGGGCGCTCATCCTGTTAATGCCCCAGTATAGTGACGGGGACTGTATACAGTAAAAAGGCGCTGTCTTTCAGATAAGATGTAACTCAGAGGCCCTGACACTCTGTGGTCATTAAAAATCCCAGGGTGTTACCCCGGCACCCTGGCCAAATTTCCCACTGACCTCCTAATAACCCCCATCGATGAATTGGCTTCATTACTCTGTTCTCTTCCCCACTGATAGCTGATGTGTGGTGAGTGTACTGGTGCACTATGGCCGCTGTCGCATCATCCAGGTGGGGCCGCACACTGGTGGTGGTGGAGGAGAGTCCCCATTCCCCGTAAAGCGCTTTGAGTTAATTATTATAATGAAGAGGTGCCACCACAAACTATTAAAGCATGACAGGTAGCTACCAGCTCTTAACGAGGTGATAGTGAGTGAACTGGGAAATTCTTGACACAACTCTGAAGCAGAGCAGCCTGACAACAAACTGGAAGGGATCAGCATACACCACCTGACATGGACGATGAGTTGATAAGAGCCTTCCAGAAGACGAATGTAGAATCAGCAGGCTCTGCAGGTTAGAGGCATTAGGTTCATTCCCGCTCCGACAGCATAGTGCTGAGAGCTTCTTAGAGATGAGACATATTTGATTGGAAATCTATGCAGCCCAAAGAGACAAAACAAAGGAGCTGGGAGTTATTTTCAGGAAAGCTCTGCACCATCTCCTAGAATAGAGGGGGAAGTGTTTTTTCTGCCTTCGATTAGTTGCACTTACATTTTGAACTTCGTAATTCGTCAAAGGGCCCTGCCTGCTTCCCCTGTTGTTCCAAGGACGACCAAAGCCGGACATCTTTACTGACCAGCGCACGTTTTTCTGCTCATCTGCCTTGCAGCCTCCTTGCTTGCGAGGAGGAAGCCATCAGGATTAGGAGGATGAGCGGTGAGGAGAGAGAGTGGAGAAACTAAACAAACAGGCTCCCAAGGAACTCTGCTCATCCGCAGGCAGAGGGCACAGAGCTTTTATTGGAAGTGAAAGAAAAAGCAAACAGATGACGGTCTGTCAGCAGCATAAGAATCAGGGCACAAAGTCCAGTTACTTGCAAGGTATTCACATCAACTCTCATTAAAAGCAGATTTATTATTTAAAACACCATATGGTCAAGGAGCACAGCCAGAAACACTGAGACCAAGATAAATATTTCTGTTTTGAGACTTTTTAGAAGGATTTACAAGAAATGCAGTGCCTGAATGTAATTGTCAACGCTCCCTGTAAAACGAATGATGTTAGTGTCTCAAGCACTAAAGAAGGCAGACACTCTTAAGACGAACATGGCTGATATCAAAACCCATTAAGGCCCCCTCAAGCACATCACAACCTAATTAATTTACTACTTGGCATTGCTTCAGGACTTCTCCTACCTCCTGCTCGGCCCACTCTTGAGTGCAGGCTCTCGGTGTGCCTGCTTGTGCTGGCTGGGCCGGGGGAGGGGCAGAGGCAGGAGTTAGGACAGGAGAAAGATAAATAATCACACATCTCTGCTGCGGGGCAGGGGTAGCTGAACAGCCTCCCAGCCCCACACAAAGACCACTCATTAACACCCTCTGTTTAAACAGGTGTCTGGTCGAGGCGGTGGCATGGGGACTTTAATGTCTCTCCATGAATGCACACTACTTTACCAGGGGAAAAACAGATGAGCAGAGGTGCTCAGATGAAAACTTTCTCCTGACACTATTCCTCAGCTCCTTGAATGCCAGACTCTTGGTAGAGGACAACATTAATGTACGCGTTTATTAGGTATTGTGCTGGAATTCGATGCTCGTCGCCATTCAAACGTTAAAGTGTCGACTTGCAACAGATCAGACAAGCCGGAAAATTAACCTTTTGATTTCTCCACAATAAAAATCTCTCCTTCTAAGTGCCTGTCTCCAAAATGCACTTGTGAATATTGTGAAAGTGTCTTTCTGTGGTGGTGGTATTTTCATTTAATAACATCTCTAACCTGCTTAGGACTGATCAAACCAACTTGTCTACTCACTCAATGCAAAATTGGTAAAAACAAGGAGTGTTTAGAAATGAAAGGTTCAAACTGTAAAACATGCTGGCTTTTGCTGTGCAGGAGCAGGGTTAGCTCCCCCTGGTCTGTTTTAATATCTTGGGGACAGCCAAGTGATTCAACCACTCAGAGCACAGCTTGGACCCTATATTGCAGACACCTTTGGCTCGAGTGTGGGCTGTCATTAATGGACTGAGACCAGGATTTCTCAAGCTGCAGCACAGAACTGGCGCCAGGGCTGGGTCTTATATCAGGGTGTCCTTGTCTCACAGTACAACAGCAAGCTCCAGTATTTGCTTGGTGCCTGTAAACATGCAGTGCTGTCAGGGAGAACCACATTACTCCACTACTAATCAGGGATAATTCCTGTAAAGCACTGTAAGATGTAAAACAAAGAAGAAATGGCTGAAAAATACTCTTATTCTTCCTGTGCTGGTACAAGGTATTCAGAAGCATGCCCAATTAACAGTCACAATTCCAAAATGTTCATTTCACATCCATTTTGCAACAAAGACTTTGCTTACACAACTGTCTGAAGGCTCATCACACATTTAATACGTATTGGTCATTTCACTCCACTGACCAAAATCATATTTTTTAAAGAACTGTACACTCACCCCACTGAGGAGCAAAATATCCCGCCTATCCAATTTGCTGGTCCTGGAAGTTTTAGGGATCTTGTTTACAGCAGCACAGAGGTTGTACTGACAGACAAGAAGACACAAATACTAGGGGAGATGCTGTGTGTCAGTGCCTGGTTAATGAGGTCATGGCATGTCTGTGGACTGCTCAACGAGCAGCCCATGTGCTTAGTCCCAATGCGGGACGGACACTGTCAGCAGCAGAGCACACGGACTGAAATAGCCTAGAATGAATGAGGTGCTGATAAGCATTAACAGGATGAAGGCAGAGGAGTCTGTCCCACACAAGGGCAGCATGCAGGTGGTTTGCTGTGGTCTTTTGGCAGCTGAGGAAGACCTGAAAGACAGGATTCCAGGGTGCAATATCATAACCCGCAAACTTACCATGCTGATTCCCCCTGGGGGTCCAGATGAACGATTCTGTATACAGCAGCCCAGACAGGGGAAGAGCACAAGAGCCCTCTGATCCACACCACTGTAGATCTACGGTTTGTCACAGTCTTAGATCCAACTACCATACACACTTCAAGAGCTATCAGTACAGATGCAGGAAAAAAGAACTTTAAAATCTCAAACATGCTGGTCTTCTGCTCGTTTGGAACACACGCATAACAAATCCTTTAGGGATTCTTGATTGTATGAAATCAGAAAAGATAACTTTGAACAGCCTCACTCTCATTTCATTTACAGTTAAAACGACTTGAGTCCGCTATCAATTCTTGGATGTCAGGAATTTGATAAAATTTTCATATCGAGTAACTTTATCCTGCTTTCAACAGAACTTTGAACTCACAAGAATTAAAATAAAGGTGACCTGCTGGCAAAACCAATATCTTTGATATAGCATAGAACTCTGTTTAAACCTTTTACTTTAACAGGAAAAGAAGGCCATGCATTTAAAAAAAACATTCTCGAATGCTTGTGTCACTACAGAATAAAGAGAAAGACAATATATCATCTTCCAACTCAAGCAGACAGGTCTTAAAAAAGCCACTGCCTGGCAGTTTTATTAACAGCTGACAAGATATTACAGGGCAGTCAGACAATCAATATGACCAGTTCCATTCATGATTGGCTATCAAAAGGGTGCATTAAGCCCTAGGCATATACACTTGTCCCTGAAACTGTGTCCAGACAAAAGACTTGCAGATCAAGGACATTAGTAACACCTTCAGATACATTGGTTACAAACAAACCCAAAGGCCATTTTATCAGTGCAGATGCAGAGATTGAATGTAACTCAAGCCACTAGATGACCCCATCGTATGGTGTAACTGCAAGATAAACATTTGACTTGTGCCATTTTTGGCCAACTCCTTTCACAAGTCAACGTGTGAAACAACAGGAAAGCAATAAGAGGAATTTTGGTACTGCAATCTGAGGACTAGGGAAATAAAAGCTTTCATTTATCAACAAAAGCACAACCTTTCACTCTTTGGTTTCTAGCCACAGAGCAGTACAGTAAGATTAAGAACATTAGGACACTCGTTTGGATATGAAAGATGCTGGTATAAAGTGGTTAACTCAAATTCAAAGCAACTGTACAGTGGTAAGGTTTTAGGAAAATAAAGATAAAGCTAACAGGTATAATATTATTTCTGTAATTCCTGTAACAAACCTTAAAGATTTAGAAGAACTTCTAAAATACTAGTTTTTCCTTATTTCGGACAGGTGAAGTTTAATGTTACTTTGCTTCAAGCCTTTGAACTTTCACTGAACAATGATAGGCAAGTCACTTCATTTTACCCACTAAAGGGGAAGGCACAGGTTGGACTAAGGAACTGAATACACTGAAAGACATTGTGAAGACTCTCTCCAAGCTTTAGTCCAGCACCTCGTGCTGGGAGAGCAGAGATTAAAGCAGCAGCACTCTCAGCATGTCTCTCATCCAGACCAGCACAAAGTACTACAGAGCCAAAAGAGAACAAAAATCCCTAGTGTCTCACTCAGCTGCCCAGAATAACAGGTAGACAATCATGTTTGCCAGGAGCAATCTCCTTACAACGGATGTTTGCATTGTTAAGCCACTTGGAAGGGTAAAAATAAAAATGGATTAAAAAATAATCTTAAAAGAAGGGGCACTGGACTGCTATTGTCAGGTACAGAATCCCCAGATGGCCAGCTGGTACACCTCTCCAGACTCAGGGTTTCCATTCAATCCTTTTTTCTAAGACTGGAAGTGCACAGGGATCTCATAACGGAAGTCGAAGAGAGTGACGGCCTAATCTGACTCAGTGGGGTATATGAAATTAATGCAATCTCATTTGTACAGTACTGTGATAAACTGTGCACTACTGAGGCAAAACAGTGGCACCCACACCACTAAAGGAAAGCCCATGGACCTTGCGGACAGCAGCTATCTGAAAAGCCAGCCTTTCATGCAGGCAACACAAGGCCGTATCTTCCAGCCTTAGTAAGGCTGCTCTCCGGAAACCGGCCAGGCTTATCTGACTTGCTATTTTAATGAGGACTTGAGGCTACAGGGGTCTTGCAAGCACAGCTCAGATCTCTGGTGAAATCCTTGCCCAGCTCTCCCACACACTTTGGTTCTTCAGCCTAGGACCTTTTAGCAAAAAGTGCTGCATCAAAGTGTCAGTGTTACAGGGAACGCTACAAGATACAGAAAGCCTCTTCGAAGCCATGCTCTGTTCCTATGTCTGTCACTACCCCTCAACAACTAAACAGCAGCAGTCGTCTGGATGGGGTGAAGTGTGGGACTGTTTCCCTGATGCACAAAGAAACCTGAAAAAGTCTTCATTCCCAACTACACGTTAGGCTCATCTTAACTTAAAGACAGCGAAACGTCTTGTATTATACTGACATTGCATGGTACACAAGTCAACTGTGCCCCCTGCTGGCTTATTGCTTTCTTGTCAATGGCTTCCTGCTCCTACCGAAGAGCTCCATCCAGACTGTAAAACCGAAAAGAACAACAGTGCCCCCTTATGGGATCATCGGAAAATACATTCTTTAAAACAAAGATTAAAGCAACTCACTAATTAGGAGGAGCAAAACTGTTTTGATGATGCACCAAACTACATTGTTCGCCACTCGGAATTTTTCCTATCTTGTAAGCATCACACCTTTGCTTGCTCAACCATGTATGGAACCTCAGAGCTCATATTCATCGTGCTTGACGGAGGTCAGAGGGAGAATTTGAATTCTATGTGCGTTTTCATGGTGTTCCATCCGGTCCTCAGCGCTGCCCCGTTCAGTGCGATGCCCTGCGGGGGCACAAACGCGGCGAGGACTGCTTCCTTCCTTGGAGGAGTCGGCGGGCGCGCGCGGGCTACTTGTCGCCGTCCCGGTGCGATTTCCGCTTCTCGTGCTGGTGCTTGGTGATGAAGTACTTGAAGAACTCGTAGACGGACCAGCTGATGGCGGTGGAAGGCATCTGGTAGATGACCCGGGCCTGCACCCCCTTGAAGTACGCGGGGATCCCGCCCAGCCTGTAGACCGTCCGGAAGGCGTGGGCCAGGCCCGAGATGTGTCCGCTCACGTTGAGGGAGTGCAGCGCCAGGGACTCCTGCGTGTTCAGGAGCGTCTTGCACACGTCCAATGGGGTGGTGGCGGCCGCCGCCAGAGCCCCCGCAAGCGCCCCCGACACCATGTGGGAGGTGGGGTTGTAACGTCTGTGGGGGTTCAGGGTCTCCTGCAGGTACTCGTAGGCCATGAAGTGCAGGGCCTGGAAGGGGATGTTCATGGTGAGCTGCGTGGTGTAGCTGCGGTAGAACGCTGCCGCACCCTCCTTCTGCCACACTGCTCTCATACAGTCTAAAACGCTGCGGTACGGGGAGTTGTACATCTGCATCCTCTGCTTCACCACTGGGCGTGGGCCACCGGCAGGGGAGGCGGGAGAGGCCGCGGTCGTTCGTTTCCATCGGAGAGGTCCCGGGGGAAGGAGCAGCACATGGAAGGAGGAAGGAAAGGGAATTTAGCACAAGGGCAGGAGTGAAGCATCCTGCTTATGTCAAACAAAACTGATCGCGCAGCGTGTGAAGCATCCGGCCCATGTGGATCATATGACACTTAAAACCACCAAAGCTTCAATGTCCTGGGATTCAATTAACAGCGGTGGTTGCCCGGACTTTACTGGAACTCATCTGACCCAATTAAATTCACACAGGAACAGGCCAATTGAGGAAAGGCCAAGGGTCTGGGCACTCAACACTAGGGGAGCTTCAAAGCTGCTTCACAGGTGTCTTCCCAGCCCTCAGAAGCGAAGCCTTCACACACCTGGGTGCACTGGCCTTGACTTGGCGATGCTACCCTACGCACTCCTGATGACCCCTTCCCAGCTGCCCCTGCTCGGGCACCAGGGGACTGCTAATTAAGCCCTCACAGCACCGGGCTGCAATTCGTTATTGTACGGCTAATCCATCACTCATCTTGAGCACAGAAGAGGCAGTGCACCCAGCCACTCTCTCTGGGTACGTTCACACCTGCAGAGGGCCATGGGCTTCCTGAGCTGCCAGCAATCATCAAAGAACTTCCACAACCCCCATGGAGAGGCAGTTCCACATCCCTGCTACTTCACACATCATTAAGAAATGAATTAAAACCAAGAATGAGACCAGTTTTTAGACCATAAAGAATTTAGAAAAAATGCAGTAGATTCCAATGATGTATTTATCATCTTAAGAAAATGTATTAAGCATTAAAATGCTGAGAATTTTGCTAGGCAGACATAAAAGTTAATGTTCATGGATAAGGTGATCTCTTTCTTGCAGCTGTAAAAAGTTATCTTGAAGGAGATAAACTACATCTGAACAAAGACACAGTGAATGCCAAATGTATCGGCGCTCTTCTCAGGAGCTACAACTAACACCCAATGAGCACTATGAATATAATGTGAACATAATACATACAGACCTATAATACTGCATTTAACAGGGCACATTTATTTGCTCATATTTGTTTATCCATAAACAGTCCGAGACAATGTCACGACAGGGTAAAAAACATAAGAATATTTTTTGTACAGTTAAGATATTTCACTTGATTAGCATTATCTTTTTATTTAATTAATTACGATATTTACATGTATTACTATAAAGGAATTGAGCAAAACTGCCCCAAATTCTGGTAAAAGAAACTGAACTACAGCAAGATCAAAAACAGAGTATCAGAAATATAAAAGTGTACCTTCAGCTGGGTTCATGGCTGCATCGTGAAGCAATGTGGCGACGCACCCTGCAGCACCTGTAAAACAAACTCTCAGACGTGAGAACGGCAGGCGAGGCGACAGTGGCGGCAGAACTGGGGGCGAGACGCTCCTTTTGCAGTGCCAGGCAGCCAGAACGATTCACGTTCCACAGGTTGGGAGAGCGGCCAGCTTCACTTAGGATCGGGAAAGGCTGCCCTGGCCCTCTCCTGCCCTCCCCCGCCCCTGGCGAGACACAGCCGGGTGTGACTCCTGCAGGGGAATCCTGGTCAGCTATGTCTGCTGTTGGGCCTTGCAGTGCAGACACCACATTTACCAGTCAAACGAAGCCACCTGAAAGACCCCAGGACAACACAGCTTGTAATACGCAGCTTGTCTTCCCATGAGGCTACTGGGAATCGGTTACTGAACTAAGATGACAATTTAAATGTTTTTTTTCTGACAGCAGCTTTACTTCCTTAGAGCCCAATGTTGTTGGGTATCAGAAGCTAAGCACAGCTAGGCCTGGTCAGTGACAGGATGGAAAGCTTCCAGGAAAACCCAGGCTGCTGTACACTACTGGATCAGTAGGTGGCACTCTATGCTCTGCTCCAAATTAATGACCCAGGATGGTCATGGAAGGAGGTGCTAAACCAACGTTCTGACTGACCAGTTATTAAAGACACAAAGCTCAATATACTAGTGGTGTTAAGCCTGGTGTGCTTGTTAAGTCTCACTCCAAAAAAGCACATATGGACCTCCCTAAATTTTTCCTTTAAATCAACTGGTAGAGGAATTTTTCCGCTGCTTTCAGTCCTGTGCAGTGGGGTTACTGGTACAAAACAGCTGCTGCCTGTCACCCAAGTGGGTGCAGCTATGCTTTAATGGAGGATGAAGTTAGTTCACTCCTGTACGTGAATTTATTTTTGAGATCTAAGTTCTGGAAAAATGCAAGCATATCTAAAAGGAAAAAGTAAACTCAAGTGAAAAATACACCTCGTAAAAACGACCAAAGTAAATGTCAAATGACAAAAACAAAAAATAAATTTCTGTGGTCTCAGAGCGCACCAGTGCCCCTGGTGGACAACACAAGAAAGTCCATCCTGTTCCGGGGAGCTGCCGGCAAGCACACTTAATCTAGAAAGCATGCAGGAGCTGACTTACCCAGCCTCCCCGACCTGGAACAAGAGAAGAGAAGAAGAGAAGAAAAGGAATGGACCGTGCAGCTCCAGTGTCGCCATGGTTACAGCACTCAGGAAGGCAAACCTCACGGATCATGACAACCCCATCCCCATGCAAAGACATCTGTCATCGTTGTTCTCCCCCAAGTCATACCGAAACTTTCAACATCCCCCCTGCTGTTTGCTATGACCCTGCCTTAGTGGAAGTGGAGATTTAATCCAGATTTCCCTAAAAGCATGAACTTGGTGCACTAAAAACTGTTGCACTCTGCTGTGAAGTCTTTCCTCTCAGCTTCAAAGGGTAACAGGAACAGGACAGATTCCTATCTCAACAACCGAGAAACCTTCCACCTCAACGCGCTTCAACTTACATTACACTCGCACAGTTTTACAGGAGGGCAGATCTGCTGTCTTTAACTCCATAGTGATTGTTATAAAGGTACATTTCTGCTAACTGAAAAGGAAAGTATTCATAAAATGATGTTTTTCTGAATTTACAATAGCCAATCATGCCTGTTGTTGCCCCCCGATTTGGAATGGCCTATTTGCTTTGAATGTTTTGGCTACCAGCTGTGAACCCTGCAGCCACACACGGGAGCTTGAGAACGTGCAGTCAAGCTCCTCTGGCCATCCCGTCTTCGTGTGAGTCGCCGTAACGCGTCCAAGGCAGGACAGCCCCATACAGGAGGAGCATCCCTCCTTGAATCCACAGGGGCTGCAGTATCACCAAGAGAGCCCTGGCCAGCTGTCCCCACACCACCCTCAGCGGTGACACTGTCGGCAGGCTCCAGCATTCCTGGCCTGTAACCTGCGATGTGAGAGTTCCACCTACACTTCCAGACGCCCCACGTTCAAATACTGGAAACCCCAGCTGTCCCACGTAATTTTCCTCCAAGGTCTTTGCTGAATCAACACTTTTCTATCGCTCTGCTATGCACAGTCTATGTAGAGCCTTCGAAGTTGGCTTTTTACTGGCCACTTACTGGTAGATACTTTTCACCTCGACCTCTTGAGCTTTTAACACTCACACTGCTGTGTCTAACTCAATACATCACTGCTGTAAGGATAAGAAAGGGAATAACAGGGATTCTGATATGTTTTTTAAACCTCTATTTAATATTACATATAGTATATAATGCAAAATAATAAATACACCTAAAAGTGCACCTGAGAACGCATAAAAAGCAGAGAATTCTTTATTAAATGAATGCTCTCTCGCTACTGTACACACAGTAGAACCTAATTGTAAGATTTAAAATTCTAACGTTCTGTTCAGAAAAGGTTTTAAGGGAAACTTATTCAGACCTGGATTCAGATGTATAAATATTTGTAAAAGAAGTAGGTGATATGGGTGAACTCTTTGAAATCAATACTGCACACTGAACTGGATAAATAATTCACTGGAATTCAATAGCGTGGTGCAATGCCTAGGCATAAGGGACACAGGACCATAGAAGAGTCTAGTTCACAGACAAACACTGGTAGAACAACCTGCTGAGTTTTAAAAAATTCATTTTTAAGCAGTTTATGAAGTTTGTTTTGAATATCTACTACAGGTTAAAAAAACTAAGATGAACTACTTAAAAAAACTGGCATGTTCATGCTCTTAAAGTAAACGTAGTTCTCAGGGTACTAAAAGTCCTTGAAAAACTTCTGGACATCTTATTTTACAGTGTTTTCGTACTATTTTTCTCTCAGTAGCATTTGCATTTTAAGGAGACAAACACAAGCTATCTAAAAAGTGATTTATAAAAAGCACCAAGTTAGATTCAGATGGCGCGCCATCAACAGAATGGCAGCTGTGACCGGGAAACATCTAGAGCTGGCTAGACAAGCTTTCTAGGTGTGGTGTCAGGTAATTACAATTAATGAAAGGAAATTCTATTGTACCAACATTCAGAAAGACACTCTGTTCCATCAGGTAGCCTCAGGAAATAAGATTCCATGGTGTGACTAAGAATCACATTTGCAAACACTGATGTTCACCTAAACAGTAGACAATTTTTTCCACAAATTAAACCCAGCCCTACGTTTTTAGTCACCTCCAACATACAGACGTATTTAGAAAAAATGTATACAAGATACTGTAACACCAGCTATAAAAGGTTAAGGTTTCAAATAACACAGTAGGATGAATGTAAGAGCTCAGCTCTGCTTGACCTTCAAAAGGGCAGAAACAGTGCTCAATCAACTTAGAAGTGAATAACTGATTTTACTGGGTGCAATTAAGTATTACTGTTGCGAAATAAGTTCAAAGGGACATTACATTTTAAAACTTTTAAACACGTCTCATTCAAGATCTACAGCACATTAAAATATCACCCATTTTAAAATTTTGAAATGTGAAGCATTCTTACAATGATGGGACTAGAATATTAGGAGATTCATTAAGGCATCGTGTTTCTTCTCACCATTAGTGCTGTAATATGGGCCAGAATAATTCTGAGGGCTCTTATTCGGCGTATTGTAGCTGGATTTTATTTGAATCCCTGACCGTGGTCCCTAATTAAAGCTACATCCCTATAAGAATCTGCCAACTCGGACGCACCCGGATGCCTGCATTTCCCTGCCGTGAGCGTGTTAGCGTGTGCCTGCATGTGAGGGGTCTGTGTTTCTGGGCTGGGAGAGGAAGGACTGTGGTACCGTTCGCCAAATGGCTGTTAGCCCCTGGCTGGATGACATCGCTCAGTGTCTTTTTTAGCTTCTCGTAACAGGCGAAGTAGAGGGCGTGGGCGGGGCCGGCCCCCGTGGCCGTGATGTTTAACCCTCGCATCGGCCGCCAGATCCCTTCCGTCCTCACTATCCGCCACAGGGCGTCCATCACGTTGCGGTAGCGCGCCGCCGGCTCGGGCTGCAGGCTCTGCATCCGCGTCTGTGGGAAGAGAGGGGTCGCCGGGTTAATGGGGATCGCGAGACATGGGGCCAGCAGGCTCCACATCCACACCGAGCGGGTGGCCAACTGCAACAACAAGGCGCCGTCTTTCCCAGGCTGAGAAAACCCTGGAAATCACACCTGGGTCGTGCTGGAAAGGCCATCACAGGTCTAGGCGGTTTCAGGCAGACTTACACGGTTGCTTCTTGCATTGCAATTTCACCAGTGAGGCCCCCCTTGAGCACTTTTACAAGGATCCCTTTGACAGGTTCATCACTCGCTCATGTGAATAAACATTACCACTTTATTAACAACCAGTTTAACGAAAGCAGATCTTCGTTTGCATGAAACAGGAGGCCTGGTGGCATTTAAACATCAGAGAACACTCCTGTGTAGAACAGTTTCGGGCAAGAGCATTGTTCTTTTTGTTAAGCAAATGGTGTATAATTATCTGACCAACCCATTTATAGTTCAGTTATTTAAAGCATTCCTGTTTTGCTAAACGTCACAGTATAAAACTTACTTCTCTTCAAATTTTAGGGGTGCCAGAAAACTAAATTAGTAAACATTTTCATCAAGACGTTTTAAAGCTTATCAAACATTAATGTTTACTTGTCCTAACTGTTAAAACAAATTACCACTAACATTTAGGCAATTAGAAAGAAACATCAAATATAAATTGCTATTAAAAAGAGCTGGTAATTTAACACTGCCTGCTCTGCTGGAGGAGAACATTCTGTATGGTGATTTCAGATTAAAATCATTATTACCGTCGAGAATCTGTTGCACTCTGGACCTGCAAATTCACCTTATAAGCTCCAGACCTTTTTAGAAATCAATCAAAGGATCCCTTAAAAAGAACCACACCAAAACACCCCTGGGAAATTAAAAGGTCTAACAGCACCGCAATGCCACAGTGCAGACTTGCAGGAGTTAATCTGAGGGTCCTTTTTAAAGACAAACGGAATTTGATGATAATGAAGTATTAAGCTTTGTTCAAATGGATACTTACCAAAAGGATTTCTGGTTGAAAAAAATAAAGACTTTATAATTTAATTTTTCATTCACCTAGCAACCTGTACAGGTCAGGACCCCCTCAGGCTTAGAGATAAATTCAACGTGTTGAACGGAGGAGGTAAATGCTGCCTAGCTGACACGGCTGCCTCCTCAGCAGCCACAGATGGGGGGGTGTGTGGCTCGTAGAGAGCTTCAATTCGGCTCTCTCCCCCGAGAAAGTGCCGTGTCTGAGCTGGGGCTCAAGCCCGCAGCTGTGGCGGACATTAATGAACACCAGCATTGTCTGAGCAGCACTCCTCGCTGCCGGAGACAGCTGACTCCAGCTCCTGGACCCCGGCCCGCCTCCCGCGCGCTGGACTGGCACAACAAAACCAGTGCCCCAATGGGAACCTGCCCCGACGCTCGCAAGACACCCTCGCAAGGATGCCCCTCAGGTCCGCCCGCGGTGCCACTTCACACTCGAGGCGAAATTCAAAACCCCTTCGAAAAGTGGTGTTGCTTGGGGGTGGAGGGGCACTCTTAGTGGATAGGTGGCATAATAATGTTTCAACGAAAAACGAAACTTTCGGGAAGAACCTGCCAAAATGTATGTTTTAGTCATCAGCTCATGAACACATCCTGTTACAAAGATGTGGATACCATCTCCACAAATAAGAGTAAAACGAAGACTTCCACAGAGATGTCAGCCGGCTTGAATAACAGTGGACTGAATGTGCTCTGCTAGCCCATTAAAAAAACATAGATTTCAGCAGCTCTGAAACATTCCCCATGAGCATTCTGCTTACACAGTATCAAGGAACAAACCACGGACAGAAAAAAACATCTGAAAAGCGGCACAGTGATAAAATATACAGAAGCTACTAACTTGAAAGATCTCAATGAACAGAATGAACCCAAACATACCAAGTGAAGGAACTACAGTAGCGAGTCCTTTGGTGTGCAGCTTCTATTTTAAGCAAAACTGGAGGTTTATCTGGCAGTCTGATCACACTGTTTAGCCCAGGAGTTTCACCTCCAGTCCACAGGGGGTCAAAATTCAGCAGGTTTTCTTCACCTCCTCAGCTCACTGCTTCCCAACCCTCGCTCTGGGTTTTGCTCCAGCTTCATTCTTATCCACAGGCTAATTCACTTTTCTCTCTGGGGCTTATTTGTAAATTGGCTTCCAGTTATTAAAAACGGTCAAATGGGATGTGTGATTGGTATAAGGATCTGCACTTGTGACTGGAAGGTTGCCGGTTCAAATCCCGCAGCTGGCAGAGGAATCCTACTCTGTTGGGCCCCTGAGCAAGGCCCTTAACCCTAACTGCTCCAGGGGTGCTGTACAATGGCAGACCCTGCGCTCTGACCCCCAGCTTCTCTCCCTGTCTGTGTGTCTGTGTCTCCATGGAGAAAAGCTGGGGTATGGGAAAAGATGAATTCCTAATGCAAGAAATTGTATAGGGCTAATAAAGAAACACTATTATTATTATTATTATTATTATTATTATTATTATTATTTCTGAGTCTCAGGACTGTACTTATTCAGGTGTGCTGTCTGAAATGGAAAACCCACTCATCATGGGAGTGTCTGACACAGTGTCAGTCCCACCAGTGTCCGTTCTTCATCAATTCATCATTAAGTAAGAACTGTTTAGTCAGAAATAACAGCAACCACGCTGAGATGGAAAGTTCTGTGCTCACTTGTGAACATTAGCCCTGTAGGGTATTTTTTGACACTCAGAACTGACTGAAGAAACAGATTAAATAAAAGTCTAAACCAGCAGGAAGGTCAATTAAGTCATAATAAAATAATAATAATAATAATAATAATAATAATAATAATTGCTTTCACTTGTAAAGCACTATTCTGGACACTCCATTCAAACAGCTTTATGGGTAATGGGAACTCCCCTCCACCACCACCTGGGCTCACCACACATCGGCTATTAGTGGGCAGGAGAAGAGAGTGATTTAGCCAGTTCAGAGATGGGGTTTATTAGGGGGCCATGATTGACCAATGGGAAATTTAGGAAACAGAGAGTCAGGACCTCAGTTTTACGTCTCACGTGAAGGACAGCACTTTTTTACAGTCTAGCGTCCCCATCACTATACTGGGGCATTAGGACCCACACAGGCCATGGGGTGAGCGCCCCCTACTGGCCCCACTAACACCTCTTCCAGCAGCAACCTTGGCTTCCCCAGGAATGTCCCATCCAGGTACTGACCAGGCTCACACCTGCTTAGTTTCCATGAGTTGCCAGTTGTGAGTTGCAGGGTGATATAGCTGCTGGCTATTCTATAAGAACTGAAGATCTAGACATCAGTTTGAACAAAAACCAGCAGACACAGTGTTCCTCCAGGACCAGGGCTGGGAACCAATGTCTTAAGCAATAAAGAGCTGCTCACCTGCGGTAAGCATTAGAATGACCCACTTAAGGTTAACTGCACTAGATCTCCAGTCCTGAGCTGCTGACAATTTAAAGAGACACAGACATCCAGCAAGATTCCAGACTGCCTGGTTTAGAGTTAGCCTATCGAAGCCTGATGTTGCATATTTCTGTGAAGCGTTTCATTTGTACTTGTTTATTTCCTGAATTCAAAAGCCAAGAACACCTGCTAATATCATATAACGCATGTCTAGCAAGACAAAAATTCTTAACAGTATTTGAACTGTTTTGTCCAAATGTTTTTAATTTACTTTACATTAAAAATTGATTGTTCCCTATATTTGGGGTATAATAATAAGGCCTAATCAAATGGTTCATTTTAACCACCACTTGCCAGTGCATTACATAAGAGCTCAGCGCCAATCTTTCCTTCTGCCAAATAGCAGGAACATGCTAGAATAGGTTTATGATTCCACACTTCCTGTACAGCAAATCACAGAGCATTCTGATGCTAATCCACCTCAACTTCCCTTTTCATATTTACTGTAAACATGGTGTACCTCTGCTTGCATAATCCTGGTTAATTTGTTTTACATTGTAAGTGCAAATTAAGCTGCATTTTCCCACAGCGGTAATTTAGATGAATCCTTCTTCAACTAGTTCAATTATCTGTAAAGCCCTGCATAGCAGGCAGTCCAAAAGAACAAGTTTCAAACTAACACTGAAGGTAGATATGATTTGTTGTTCATATTTTCATACTCAGATTAATTTTCCACAGTACATGGCTGTAAATATGTGATTTATTACACCTGTCCCACAGAAAAAAGTTATAGAATATATGCTTAACAATTCACGGAAGACTGCATTTCTGCTAAATAAAAGTAATGTCTAGAAAATGTCTATATGCAATTTTTGTAGCCAGTTCATAGTTCCTGTATTCTGAGTCTTCACTACACAGTTTGTGTTTGCAGTGGTGCCTAATAAATATTCCGTGACAGCTGCTGTCTCATGCAGACTTTTCAGGAAAGTATCTGGCATGTATGAGGGGCAAATAACTTAAGAGGAGTATTATGTTTTCTTACTACGCGATCTAATTCCACAAAATGACCCAAAAGGTGTTTTCACATTGTTAACCAGAGTGGATAAGATTAATTACACTGTTCACGTTATTAATAAAACGCAGCCCAATACATTTTGTTATTTGAATTTAAAAAAAAAAATCAGCTGTCTTTCTTTCTGACTGATATCCCAATTCACGTACTCGGTAAACCACTACAAAGTCACGAGCATTCCTTAAAACATTTGTGATGTCACTTCACCACAAACACCAACAAACCTTTGTCGTCAGAGAAAACAGATTCTAAAGAGAACCAGCCTGTTCTATGTGAAGTGTGGTTTTGAGAATGAAAACGAACTCGATAGTCAAGTAACCTTGTAAAACCCAATTTGGCAGATTCAGAAAAAAAAAATGAAAAGTGTTCCATACATTGTGAGCGTTACACGGGACGGTACCCTTTAAAGACATAACTGTGAGCTAATATTTTGGGGAGAAGGGGGGTCGAGCAGACTACTACTACGTACCCAGAGGAGCGCGTCCAGGAAACTATTACATTCACGTCACACGGCTTCCCCGGACGCTACCAAAAACCCACACGTGTAGGTCAGTCTCTTCTTTCAGGACACTCGCATGTCAATTTCGTAACAATCAGGTGCACAGACCCCTAAGAATAAAAATAAATGCCCCCCTTCTCCCTCGAAGTCCACATCCCCGTCTGGAGTGGAAAAAAAGATGCCACTTCAGAGCTCGCAGGGCTGTGGATAGGAGGCAACTCGAGCGCAGGCTCAAGGTCCCATGCTAGGCCCAGCGAGCAACGGGATTATGCAACCTGACTTTGCTGCATTTACGGGATTAACAGCGCATAAACCTCCCACATGTCAGACGAACTGTTTGACTGTTTTCGGTAAGTATGTTGACGAATATCAAAAGGATGTCAAAAACTACATGCTTCTTTTTTTACGTCAGACTTCCCATTCACTCTCACTTCAGAGGTCCTGACGGCTGTCGCTGAATTGAGAAAGCTCCCGGTGGGGTTACAACATGTGTTCCCGCAATCGCGGCGTTTCCAAAACCTTTCACTGCAATACAGTCGCATACAGCGAGTTAATATTCAACGACTAACAGTAATCATTTATCGACATCCACGTACCGAACAGCACAACTACAATCACCTATTATCAACAGGTGGGAGGATAGTATGTTGGGTCAGTAATAATTTACTCCATTCGAGCAAATACTAAAATCATTATCACCCTGATTACAACATACTGTACCTCAGTACAAAATGTAGGGCTGAAATATCTTAAATACTTCCTACCGAGTTCCTACCCGTAAAGCTTGCTTTCAGTTTTTATTTCCCCTTCAAAGAACTCAAAAAGTAGTAAATTGATTTTGGTGTTCTTGAAACACAACTATGAAACTCACCACTGTTCAGCAAGACACAGACCTTGCATGAATATCCAGACTACTATATACTGCAGTTTGCAATGCAGTGACAGCAATCTGAACAATTTATAGCGAACACGCTGTACAGCTGTAACTCCGCGAACACTGACAACGTTGTCAACAGTTTCTTTTCGATTTTCCTCTTTTCTGGACGCCAGTGTGGCTTTGAGGCACTACACCGGGATAAAGAGAGCCTTTCCATCTTAACGATGGCATAAAAGTTGGTTCGTTTACCTTGACGCAATCGATGGGATACATCAAGCAGTGTTCCATGATGCCGGCTACGGCCCCAGCCAACATGTGGGTACTGGTGGAGGCACCCTGCGGCAGACCCTCATACTCCGGCTCGGGGATCCCTGCGGCCTCCGGAGGGGCCTTCAGTTGCGCAGCCTGGAGTTCAAGCTCGCCTGCTCCGATGCGCGGCGACAGGCTCCCCACAATCCCTTCGGAGACGTCCCACAGCCTGCCGCCCAGCCACCGTATCTCGGCGCCAGCTGAAGCGCCCGCTACGGCGCCTTCCCCGCCAGGAGTGTCGGCTGACATCCGCCGTCCCCTCACAAACCCATCCGCTTCCATAAAGAACAGGATGAAAAGTCTTTAATGTTGAGTCCTGTTTTTTGAAGAGTCCGTATTTTGTGTAGTATTTTACGGTTTCATTCCCCGGCCCATATATTTGCAGTACAAACACCCCCAGCCTCCCGCCTCCTGCAGCTCCCGGGGAGGCGAGATCTGCAAGCCTTTGGGCAAGCAGGCCGCAGCCGATGGGAGACCGCCCACAAGAGCCCTACTGCCTTTCCGACTGGCTCAGAAGGCAGTGACCGATAGGCCGCAGGCTGTGAGTCCCCCAACTGATTTGCTTAAGAGTCTGCCGCTCAAGCACAAACTGCAACCGGTTATTGGTCCCTTTAACCTCCGTGTATTGCCAAATAAAACAGTAATACAGGGCTGTAGGAAAAAAAAACGGGGATAAAAGAGAGACGGGGAAGCTTTTTTCATGAAGTCTATTGGTTGAAATAAACGTCAATTCTCAAAGGCAGAAGCTGGCTTATTTAATATTTCTTTGAAAATGAGAGACGAAGAAAAAAAAATGACAGGAGTGACCTGTGAAATGGGTTGGGGAAAATTTAAATACAGACCAGTCATTGGTGGGACGGAAGGTTTTGTAACAATTTAGGGGTGAAGGCGAGCCTCTCACGTGCCTCTGAAGGTGCACTTTGGCAGCGCCGGTGTGGTTGTTCCAGTTTCTGTTTCCAAGGGCGAAAGGGAAGGTCGTGAAGAGCAGTGTGAGGCGCCCAAGACCTTGCAGTGACTAAGCCTGAGGGCGCCTTAGTGCGGACGGATCTCTGCTTCCTTCATCATTGGAAATAACCCAGATTCTGGATTTAGAAAGTGGATAATACCTTTTATCAGGTTCTGAAAATATTATCACAAGATATCCAATGAAGAAAATTTGTTTTTTTTAAATAATATTTGTTAATTAAAAAATGACAAAATATTACAATTCAAAGCGAAAAAAGAGCAACAGAGTGACAGTTTAGCTCTACTGCCTCGTAGCTTTTTGATCCCGGGTTCAGAATTCTGGGCTGCTGCACTTTCTGTTGGAGTTTGTATATTTTCCCGAACTTTGCCTGGGTTTTTTCCCTAGGTGTTTTGGTTTCCTCCAGCTATCCACAGACATCCTGAATGAAGTCATTGGAGTTGGTAACCCAGTCCTGTCTGTGTGTACTGAAAAGGGCCAGCCCCCTGTCCAGAGAGTGCCCTGCCTTGCGCCCCATGTCTGCCAGGTTGGGCTCGGTCTGGCCCTGACCCACAGGATGAAGCAGCAGCACAAATTGGCTGGAAACATAAAAGAATGGAAAAATACTCCCAAAGAATCAATTGTTCGATACAAATATTTTAGAAATAACTGTTCACAGGCTTTTTGATCTAACAGTGTAATTTTAATATGCAAATTTAAGGAAATACTCAATTGAAATGTAAGATGGAATGAGGTATCTTACAGGAAGCCAGATTCAATTAAGGATGAGTGCAATGCCCATTGCAGAATATAGAGCATGCCAAAGTTTCACATATGGGAAGCAGAGACCTTTTCCCTCTGTGGGTCCACTTACCATCATCCCCTGTTCATTGCTACATCTCTCCTTACTGTAATATTGGCATACCATCAAACACATAACACAAGCAGAAGTTATATTTTTAAGGAATTGAAAATAAAGACACCAAGTTTCAATGACAGGTTACTGTGTTCCCTTTTCCTGTAGCAGAAGATCAGTTTATTTTATTCAGAGGTACCCAGCTATAGTGACATCAGTATTTAGGGTTTTGTAATCAAAGGTCAGTTTGAATACAAGAACTGTACATTCACTTCAAGCTCGGCATATGAAAGTTACAGCTATTAACCAGAGTAAAACTCCCTGAGTCCTATTTCTCAGTGGGCTAAATTTGTGAAATGCTAATCATCAAATTCAGTTTCTATAGCTTAGGCAAGTTATTTTCAATAAAACAATAAGCACCCGTATGCTTTTACTGCTTTTTTAATTTACAACTTGTGACATATGAAGAAAAGGAAGTAGTGTAGTAGCTAATTACATAGCCAGTTTTACCACAGATTTAACTATGTGACCTTGTACTCTCTTTAATGGTCTGGGACAAAAAACAATTAAGAAGTTCACTTTGAAAGTAAATAATATGTCACATCTGTTCCACAAAAACAAATGTTTATACCTTTTCAGACTCATATCTGTTTCTGTTCCATCCTGATATCTCATACCCACCATTCCAAACACTGAACCAGTACATATCTGTATGTTACTGGCATAGGTTTTTAAATCTATTTCCACAAGTGAGCCTGTTTTCATATGGGCTACAGTCACAAATATACTTGAATTTGTATGTATTGCAATTAGAACTACACTCTACAAAGGATAAAAAAACGTTCACTGAAAAAAACAGAAGCATTTCACTTAATTTTGGTTGAAAGTGAAGAGAAGCTGATGGTTACTGATGAAACTGGTCAGTGTGGCTAGCTGATAACTATAATGACAGAAAGAGATTTTACTGATGTGCACAGAATCTGGACAGGAATAGTCAGAATTCCAATGCCTTATGAAGTGGTTCTAGAGGAAGAATCCTGATCTACAGTATCTGAACTGTGAAATACAGTATGAGATTCTTCCTTTGGAGTGAAGGCATCTAAGAACAGAGAAGAAATTACATGCTAAAATAACACTGACTTATTTAGTAGGTTACCCTCGGGGCTTTAGAAAATATACAGTAACAATTCGATGACTTTGTTTCTCTCAGCACGCAAGTCCTGGCAGCTAATTGAGCTGTTACTTGAAAATAATTTAAGGTAAGCTGGCATCTTCAGGAGCCTTTGATCTTACAGATGTGTTGATGTGTACAGGATCTGCGGAAAACTGGATTTGACATAACATTGTTGAAGAAAATGCAGAAATGTAGGGATGTAATTAAGTAATTTCTATCATAAAGTCAGCTGTGTTCTTCAAAAGTATAAACAACTATTTAAAACCTTTCGTTAATGTTATGTAATGGGGATATTTTAAGATTCTTAGACAATAGAAATGTGCCCCTAAAAAGCTGTGGTTTTCTAAAGATGATAATTTAAAGATTAAAGCTTGGTTGTTTACTAAAACGTTATTCTGGCAGGGACTGACTCTGCTAGCTCTGAGATGAAGAAATGTCAACGTTTATCTGGACTGAAATCAGATGTCTTTAATGACCTTGAGCCATAAGTCCTGCAGTGTACTAAAAGGTTTCCCCCAATTGCCTGTAATATTTTATATGTTTTATAAAACTTTTAAAAGTTACTATTATATTAAAGACTGAAAACAATTTAACAATTAACTTACTTTCACACCTGGAGAAGGCTCCACAGCTGAAACACGTCTCTTTTCTTTTCCTTTCAGCATGGAATAAACCTTTACCTGTTCCTTAACATCATTATCATCCATCATCCTCCTCTGCCTCCCTTCCTCCAGAACTTGAGACATGTGAGAAATCCTTCTTCTGATCGGTCTTGGAGATCAGATTCTGGCTAGATAATCTAGACATTTTTGTAAGGGCGCATGCAAGTTTATTTTTTAGGTTTTATTATAGTTTGATTTTCTATACTGTAGTTCAGAATCCTCAGCTGAAATTTCTTTCTCCTGTGTTGGTCATGCATTTTTAAAACAGGGAAATTGGTTCCCATTCATTTGAAATTAGTTTGTAAAATCACAGGAAGGGAGATGTGGGCCTGGATAATATCAATTTTTATTAAGATTCAGCATTTTCTGTCTTTGGCTTGTTCAAGGGGTTTCTCCAGTAGTAGCACTCTGGAGCACACCATTGTACATGTATTAGGTTTATTCCATGCTGAAAAGAGAAGAAAGAAAACACAACGTTTCGGCTGTGGAGCCTTCTTCGGGTGACACCTTTTACTAAGGTGTGAACCTATTACTTGTTCCTTTGCAGCCTACACTTGCTGACACAGCTACCCACCTGAACTATTGTAGATGTATATTATTATTGTATATTTGTATTCTTGTTAATCTATCACCAGAGCTGTCACGGAATAAAAAGAAAACAAATGTGTATAATATGTGGTTGTTTCCCGCCTGTCATTTTTATAACAATCTGACACATGAAGCATGTAATTTGAAACTTTAACATCATTTTTTAAAAGCTTCAAATGCTTTGACAAAGTTAACTCTCTGGACTCAACGTTGAAACCTGCACCAGAACACACAAGTGAAAAATACTTGAAAGTGCATTTAGAACACCTGCGTCTTCCTACAAGGTTTGTGGGACTTCAGAACAAAAGACCAAACTTCCCAGACAGGCTAAATGGCCTCCTCTCTATTGTAACTGTGCACAAGGGAAAAGAAGAAGAGGCAGGACCTAAGGGGATGTGGAGACGCACAGTGGAGTGGGAATTCAAGTCCAGGAAATTGGCCTGGGAAACAGCAGCAGATCGACAGAAGTGCAGGTCCCTCGTGTGTCAGTGGTGCCACAATTGAGACTTGTGATTTTTAAGTTTTATGTGTCTGAAAATCTTACATTTTATCTTCAAGTATAATGTCTTGGAATGGCCTCCTAGCTGTTCACATCTTTTTGAAGGTAATGTTCTGATGCTGCTAAGGCAGATATCCAGCATGAATTCAAGCCATTCTTACAACATTGCATCTCTCAATGCTTTGTGTTTGCAACCTAAACAAACGTTTGGAGAGCACTAGGAAGGAATGGTGAATACTGGCCTGTCTCAGCACTACAAAACCCTCTATGTGCTGGATAAGAAGTGTTTTGGAGGTGGCCTTCTCTGAAGAGGAGTGGCAGATAAGTTACAGAGAACAGCTTCCATTTAAGCATGTCCAAACAAAGCTACTCGATTCCCAGGGAGAAACAATATTTAATTTCAGTAGCCTTCATTTTAAATGGCAGCTTGTAATTATTTATTTTGTGGGACAAAATCATATTTTTACTACATAAACATTACAGTTCCTGAAATGCAACTTTCCTTTTAATGTATTGTAATTACAGCACTCGTATTTAACTCTCAGTTAGCAGATGCATAGCACATACCTATGAATCACTACTTTAACTCTGTCGTGTGAAATCATTCTCATACCAGTTTACTACCAACATTCATCTTCATATTTTTTGAGACAGATAAGCCAATCTTTTCAGAGCTCTGCAGATTGGGCTTCACTTCACTGAGAAACAAAACTGAAATCTAGATTTGAACTACAGAATCCCTTTCATTTAGGTGACATGGGACACACTTCATGCATATTTGCTATCGAGATAATACTGCACCAACATCAGGGCGGAGCTGTTATCTGCGGTTCATATCACAGTCAGATCTTCTCTGTGGCACTTAGATTGCCTGCATGGAACACAGAGGAAATACCACAACACGCAGTACTCTCAAGTGCTTCCTTAAGAGTTTGTTACTGTAGATAAATGTGTGTGATATATCACTGTCGCAGAAAAAAAAGTTTTTTTGTTATAGATAAAAGTTTACTGCATATTGATAAAACCAATTTATTTTTTAATAAAACATGGCGTGCCATATGACATTGTATTCTGTATATGGTCTGAAGAGCAATACAATAGTTTTAGATATTTTTGATGAATTCTTGTTTTTCAATTATTATTGAGACAGATAAGCAACAACATTTTGAGGATTTTAAGCAATCTTTAGTAAGATGCAGATCAATTTTCTGTTACAATTGTATAACTATTACTAACACCTGCCATAGATGCGATACAATTTTTGTATTTCTAGAGAAATAATACCTAACAATACTGATTTTATTTAGATTACGAATATTATGCACACCACAAAGCACTTGGAGGAAGGAAGGTACAGTGGTGAACAACAATAATCTAGCATTATATCTGTTACTTTAAAGCTTCAATGTTTCAAATAAAAATGCACATTTTTACTGTATGTTTGGAACAAATACTCTAACATTTTCTAAATGATGCAAGAAAGCAGATTGAAAAATACTGTAAAATGTTGTAGCTGGAGAGTGTTCCAAGTTCCCTATTAGACTTGCACACAGTGTAGATTCTACATGTTACAATATTGTTTATTTCCATGACCTCCACAACTACCCTGCAACAAAAACAATAACAGGTCAGTAGAAAAACAGGTCAGTAGGTGTTGTGGGCAGTCATTTGAAATGTAATCCTCAGCACCAATCAGGCTGTAAGGCGTATGAAATGTGCACCAATCAGAATGCAATACCACATAAAGTGTGCACCAATGAAAACACGCCGCCTACATCGCATTCAAGGTGCAAGGACTACGCATTAATAAAAACGTGGGTATTTAAATAGACGAAGAGCTAAAACTCTAGAAGTAAAAAAAAAACCTAATAACCCTAGTATAAAAGACAGGTGCTGTAATACACCCATAATCACATTTTAATAGTAAAGGAACACTTGTGAAATTAGCATTAGTATGTGCTCTGGCTGGACTGAGAGAGGAACTTGTCCTGGTCCCACAACTCCTGGCAGGAGTCCCGTACCTTGTGGTCAAGATGAAATTGAACCGCTGTTACAATCTTATCTTTTCTTCTGATGTTCTGTAGATTTCTTACAATACTTGACAGTCCGTAAATCCCTTCACATGTACAGAAGTTCGGCTGAAAACAAGACTATGATTGATTTTTCGAGCCTTTTTTTTTGGTCATTTGCCATGGCTCCCATAATATAAACCAAACATTGATGTCTTGAAAAATAGAAAGTAAAAAAGTAAACATACTCTTACTTTAAGAACATAATTATATAATTATATCATTGTCATCATGGCTATATGCATACTACATTATTTGTTCTTCTAGTAATATTTAGTATGAATTACTAATAGTTAATCAATAATGTATTTGTGCAAAATTCTAAATAATGCTGGTAATGTTATGAATGAAACAAACGAATTCCTCCATCATCTAAGCACAACGCATTGGTTATTAGCACAAATGCAGCAATTTGCGACAGTACCTTCTGTTGCCTTGGTGACGTGGAAGCCGTATTCTGAGGAAGTAGTGGTTGGTGTCATGGGGTTCTTTCCGTTTAAAATAAATATGAACATTTATATAAATATAATATAAATAGAAGTCTAAAATGATTTTCGAAATCCCATTTAGAAGAATACGCACACCAGCATTACCTCTGTAAACGAAAGCGTTTAATTTGGTAAGAAATATGTCTACGTATCTACATTACTTAACTTCCGTTCATTTCTAATAATGTACAGTTTGCTACTGGCTGGTTTAACTTTTAGGGACATATGACACTCGGAGCCAAATGTAATCCTTTCAATAACGAGTAAGTATTTATTTTTACAGACTGTAACAGAAATAGTTTTTGAATGATGATCGCCGATGTTGAATACGTAACGTATAATCGCGGTCTTTAAAACTGGACACCATGAAGAAACTCATTTCCTCTAATTGCTGGGTTTTTTTTAATACAGTTATAGTGTTACCTATCATCATTTTGGTGTGAAACAGAAAACGAGCTAAATCTCTGCAGTTTGTGTTTGCCGTGTTATTAAATAAACCAGTCGGGAATTTTCTAAAACTGGTAGATCGTAGTAGTTTTCAATTACTGCTATAGCTATGGTTATTCAAAAACACCAACCCCAGAGGTCTGCTATGTGATAATGCCGCCGTGGGGCTTTGCCGCGGTTCTCCTGGTCCGTGTTTTCTGTTTTCGCTTGCCGGCGGCCGGGCGGTCGGCCCCTTTAACTGTGACCTGTGCTGTTCCGCCCCGCAGCCCGCGAGCCGCTGCAGCCACGTCGTGTCCGAGTATGTGGAGGTGACCGCGCGCGACCGCTCCCAGCCAGGACTCATGGCACGGTAATGGGCCCAGCGCTCTCGTCGCTTTCACAGCCTGTACAGGCACAGGAAAAGAATGTTAGGAAGGGTTGAGCCTTTCGGCTTTTTCACAAACTAGAGGTGCTGAATTTGTTTCAAAGTTGTTAACCTTACTGCAGGTTCATTACTTTCTGTGTAGTGCAACACACCGTGGTTGAATATTTGGTCATATACCATATGTTTAGGGAATATGTGTTTAATAGGTTATACTGATATTACTTGGTTTAATAAAGATCCGGTTTGTATAATCTTTCAATCTTTTAACAGTTGTTTTGGGGTTTTTTTTGGACAGTGTATTGTATAGGAAAACAGTTTGAGTCTCACATGCAGCGTTCCTTGATGAAGTGTTTGTTTTGCAGGCTCAGTTTCTCCTGCCTCCTGCCAGCTTCCTGGCACTTCAGCGTGTCCCTCTTCTCCCTCGGAGTCTCACTCCGGCAGTGCCTCCTCTTCCTGGCCTGCTTCCTGCTCGTCTTCCTGGCCATGCTGCACATGGAGCACTGGAGATCTGGGCACCGAGCGGGCCAGCACGACAAGTCAGTGTGAGACGATGGAGAACCGCAGAGTGGAGGATGTTAACTGCCATGTGTACATGCGCGTTAGAAGTCTTATTGGCGACAGTGTCTTGGGACAAAACCACTCAATGTAGACAGTGCATTACAAAATGGTACATAATAAATGTACTTAAGTCATTGACAGACTTGTGAAAGGCTCAGTCAGTACTGATGTGTGCAACAGTCTATATATATGTAAATATAAGGTAGCTGGACATTTTAGTGATGAAGCCAAGGATGAGAGTAGAGTTTATCAATGTTATGGGTTTTTTATTGATTAAAATAGTGAGGGTCAACTTTAGACATCGTTTTACCGTTCTCCTTCTAATTGGTATTTTTTTTTCTTTGTTATATATGTAGGATTTTAGTGTCTGTGACTTGTAGTTTATGTTATCTTACCTTCTCATTCCTTGTAAAACGAGACAGCTTGCCTTATTGCTCTCAAACTCTATTGAAAACACATATGAAAACAACATTTTCAGTCTTGTCTCAACTTGCACCCAGTGATGAAAGGAACCTTTTTTAAGAACCTGAAACTGTACTGCTGTGAGTTTCTCAAAGCACTGTACAGTAGTACACATAACAGAAGCACAAATAATGTGGGGAAGAAGGCACATCAAACTGAATTTGTGAAACCAAGATTAAAAGGTGTTGAGGCCAGTTGTGAAAATGTTGACAATCAGAGTGTCTGGATTGAGCAGTGAGGGCTACAAACACAGAGTAGTACACAAGTAAACAAGCAGGCTCTTCTGCATATTGTTTGGAGCCAGGTCTTTAGCAGAGTTCAATAGCCTGAACCAGACAATCTCAGATTAACATCTGGATTATATTCATGATTAAATCATTAAGATAATATGGAGCTATATCTTTCAGTGCCTTAACATGATCAAGCGAGCCTTAAAAGTTTACTCCACATTTCACCAGGATCCAGTCCAGTTTATAGGGGACTCAAATTGCGTGCTGTTTCAGAGTATTCTTTGTCAGAACACGCCACAGTATTCTGGATATGCTGAAGGATATTTTGTACGTTACAGGATACCAGAGAGAACAAGGCGTTACAATATTCTAATTGGGATGAAATGAGTGCTTGTAACTATTTCAGCATTGGATACAATTCACCCTTAAAATGAAGCTGCTACAAATGCAGCTATTACTAAGGAAGTAAAAATAAAATTCACTACTCTGTTGATGTTTTAAGCCAAAGACAAGTCAAATATAAATTCTCCAAAAGACATATATTATTTTTTCAGGCCTTGATGTCATTCATTGTACTGGTTTAACAGTAGGAAACGTGGAGACTTTTAGTGCCCCCTGGTGGGAGTGTTTAGGAAGATCTCTGCATTAGGCTGTACTACCCAGTCTGTAGCTAATTATCTTATTTAATATCTAATTTTGAGAAGAAAAGACGTGAAACATCTTGGCCCTCGTTGATCAATTAGCACTTAAGCATCCCAGTGCTCCATTATTGCCATTCCTTGAAGTTAGTTGGAAATTAACTGATTTGTTTAAAGAGGTTAATCGCGTTCCCTTCCGGAGCCTCTTTAGTTAATACAATTTGTCTCTATCACCAGTAATCGCTCTCGAGAAGAACGGTGTTAAATTTCTGCCGACGAAGGCAATGAAGTGTTAATTTTTGCTTACAAGAAGAAAATCCTCTGATCCTAATCAAGTTAAGGTCGATTTTGTTTTGTCCTGATGAGCTTCTTAAAGGAGATGCAAGCAGGCGCAAGAGAAGTACAGTCTTTCTTTTCTGACCTAATGCTTTTTAATCCACCCAGAGAGAGGTACGGGACACAGCTGTCGGGAAACTCAATCTCTCTAAAAGTGGGCTATTTCATTGTCGTCTTCTGGGACTGCTCATTCAAAGGAAGTTAAAGTGTACTGTTTCACAGCATAAGCAAAATGCAGCAAATTTATAAAGCCTGTGAATAATAGTTACGCATAAAGAGTTGGTAATTTACTATCAATATCAATAGCCTGTTCAAGATCGTCCTATTACTCTGGCATAGTCTTCTGCACTGTCATAAATGATGTAATGATACACAATATTTACTGTTCATGGCAATTATAGATCATTCCAAGGCTGCAAGCTTTTGTGCTGTGGTATTATTAGGCTTCTTACTCTTTCTCATATGCTGAACAATTCAGAACCACTTCAGATAAATGTATTGCAAGTAAAGGATGATCTCCACTCCAAGTTGTTTTTTGCAGGCTATGGAGTAGGCAAAGAATCCCTTTTGCATCTTTTTGGCCTAGGAACTACAATAGATTTCCATTCATTCTGTTTATGTTGAGGAGTTTTGAAAGGCCATCATTCTGCCCTTCTCACAGGTACCTGTCCATAGTTGAGACTATGGAGGCCACCGATGTCGCTAATCCCAGTCTGAATTTTGGGGTGGTGGTGGACTGTGGCAGCAGTGGCTCACGGGTCTTTGTCTATTACTGGCCCCCCCACAATGGAAACCCTCACTCACTACTTGACATCCGGCAGATGAGAGACCACAGCCGGACCCCTGTGGTCAAGAAAATCAAGCCAGGTCAGGAACAACCCGGGGCAAAGCAGAATGCTACTCAAATAGCAGAACAGATCATGGATCAGAGGGGGGGCTGGGCTTTTGTCAGATCTCACTGACGATCTGGAACTAAAGCTTTTTTTAACAAGCTGCTTTGGACCTTTTTGCCAAATTCCAAGATCGAAATGGGTCTGATTGTTGCATGAGCTGATGCAAACAGTGCGTATTCTTTTGTTCTTAGGTATATCAACACTGGCCCTCACCCCTGACAAAGCCAGTGACTACCTCCAACCTCTCCTGAGCTTTGCAGCTGGACACATCCCCAGAAAGAAGCACAAGGAAACTCCTCTCTATATTCTTTGCACAGCTGGCATGAGGATGCTTCCTGAGAGGTAGGGCTGCACTCTTCAGTGTGTTGTTTCTTTCATGGAGTGCTCAGACGCAGTTATTTACTCCTCTGCTTGTCTGCAGGAAAACCCATTCCTGGCACTGTTTCCCAGCCCACAAGTTCTCATTGAGGTATTTGACACTAGAGGTTTATACCTCAGTCCTTTGTGGTTGTAATGCTTCCTACAACCAGTTGTGATCTGCATTTAAGTCCTGAAATTGCAAAGTAACTAAGTTATTTACCTGTTAATGGGAGCATCCCTGTTATGCTTAGTTTTTGTGTTTCTTTAGCATGTAGTGTACATCTATCTGTCCGTTTCCAGAAAACCCTTTGTCCTGCTAAGGGTCATTGCAATCTGGAGCCTATGCAGGAATTAAATAGCAGAAAGTGGGACTGAGAACATATGTGGCCCCCACAGACTCGGATACCTTTAATTAGTGTATACAATGGGTTGTTATTAAGAAAGCACCTGGAGAGTACAGGGACATACAGTGTCTTGTTTTTCCAGTCCACAAAGAATAACTGCTTCACTACTCAAGCTTACCCACCACGTGACAGAATCCACGCAACACTCACAACACACAATACGTCCCATCTCGCAATGCAAAGCAAAGCAAGTGGCAAATTCCACTGGGCGCTACACATGCAACCCCTCTGGTCAGGTCGTTGCAGGCCTGTGGAGAAAGAGACGATTTTGAATACCGGATCAAACCCAGCACTCTCGACTCTGGGAGGTGGGAGGAAGCCCACGTGAACACAGCACCCAGTGAAGCCGAGTTGAACTCAGTCTTGTTGTTGTCCCTGCCAGCCAGCAGGAGGCGATCCTCGAGGACCTGATCACCGATGTGCCAGTTGCATTTGATTTCCTGTTTTCAAGCTCACATGCAGAGGTCATCTCTGGGAAACAAGAAGGTAGGGGGGTCTGGGGGCTGAGAGCGGCCACAGTGCCACTAACTGCTGCGTGATTTTATGCTAAAGGCTTGCATTGCTTTTTCTGCAGGGGTGTATGCATGGATTGGCATTAACTTTGTGCTTGGCCGCTTTGACCATGCAGAAGAGGGTGAGTAAAAAACGCTTGTCATTAACTTTATATTCTGTTTTCTTTTGCAAATCGTTTGCACCAATTATCCTTTCTCTTTCATTCAGTTATGGTCACTTTTTAGTCTTTTAAACTAACGGCATGAATGTGTTTGATTTAACTATCTGATGTACAATACAAAGATAGAAAAACAGTCGTAAAATTTCTACGAAAAAATTATTTCACATTTTTTAACAATAAAGATGTGTTTATGCTCCACAGCAAGGAGAGGAAAATGCAGCTGTAAGTGACTAACATTGTAAAGAAGGCGAGCCTTCATATAGCCAGATGAGATTTCAAAGCTTACAGCTTTGCAAATTGACATTAGATCGTGTGGAAGTAATGTAGTGTGCCCGTCTCTTTTAGGAGAGGATGCTGTGGTTAAAGTGTCACCAGGAACCCAAAACCAGCAACCAATCAGCCGGAAGCGCACAGTAGGCATAATTGACATGGGTGGGGCCTCTCTGCAGATAGCTTACGAGGTGCCCAGTGCGATCACCTTTACCTCACCTGAGCAGGTAACAGGACTTCATTAAATTAAGATGTGTGTTTTTCTGTGATAGCAGGAACAAAAAAACTGTGTAAGAATGATGTCCTCTTGTAGTCTCCCAGACTCTGGACAGATTCCAGGGCAGCAATATCTTTTTTTGTAACATGATAACCAGATTTATGCACAGTCTTCTAAGAGAGGTCCTGCTACCATTCACTGTACAATTGTAACATAATTGAACAATATACCCTCACATCCTGTCCTTTTTCTTCTTCACCAGGGAAGCAGATGTAATCCTTAAGGAGTTTTTCAAAAATAATCTGTACTTGTTTACTTTAAATGTCATCTGGCACCTAGTCTTGCATTTTGTCTTCTGGAATTTCCCCTGCAGAGTCTGAAGTGTTTGCTGATCCCACTGTATTGGTGTAATCGGCAATTATAACTATTTTATTAACTACACAAGAGTCTATATTGTTGGTATAAATGAGGAAGGGCAATCATCCTAATACAGGTCCCTGTGGTGCTCGTCTGATTTACTGTAGTATTCACCCTCCTATCTGTATTCTATCTTCTATTAATTTGCCAACTCATAAGACAAAAACTTACGTTACATTAAATACTATCTATAATTAAATAATTTGTTGTTTAATGAGGATCATTACCAAAAGTTTTCTGAAAATAGATGTATGTATGTTTTGTTTGTCTCAAACCACACCAACATGTTAATTAAACAAGTGCCTTATAAATCCATGTCGACTGTCTATAAGAATCCTGTTGCCATACCGATGATATTTTATTTTTCTTGCTTGTAACATAAGATGAATTGGTCTATATTTAAATAACTCTAATGTCTTTACTGAAATATTATGACTGCAAGTGCCATCTAATAATTGTCATCAGGAGGATGCTGCAAAGAGTCTGCTGGCTGAGTTCAACCTGGGCTGTGATGTTGAACACACTCAGCATGTCTACCGCGTCTATGTCACCACATTCTTGGGCTTTGGAGGGAATATGGCTAGGCAACGCTACGAGGACCTCCTGGTCAACAGCAGCTACTCCAGGAGCAGGTAATCATGGCAGTGGCACAATAGTCTTTTTTGCAGTGGAATTCCTCGTTGGATTTCTATTATAGAAACCACAGATCTGCAACCCAGCTGTGCAGTGCTCTCACTTTGTGTTCCATGTTCCTGTTAACTACAGGCTTACGGGAGATCAGACTGGGATGAGTGTGTCCACACCATATCCAGAGCCCTGCCTGCCAGTGGGGCTGACTGACTCTGTGCATAGGGGTGGGCAGACAGTGTTCCTGCGAGGTCATGGAGACTGGCTTAAGTGCCAAGAGGTTGTAAGGCCTTTCTTGGAGGAGTCCAATAACAACATCTCCCTTGCGGGGGTGTATCAGGCTCCCATCGACTTCCACAACAGCGAGTTTTATGGCTTCTCAGAGTTCTACTACTGCACAGAAGATGTACTGCGCATCGGTGGACTCTATGACAGCACCAAGTACACCAGGGCTGCTACGGTACCTGTCATACACCACTCCTGTTCACATCTCATATCAGTGGGGATACTACATAGATAGATAAGACCTTATTGATCCCGAAGGGAAAATGATTAAATCAGTATTCTGAGTCTTATGCTTTTTCCACTTGGGTGTCATAATTGCCATTGTTTCTTAAGACCATGAAATCTGCCAAAATGAATCACAAGTCATATTGTTGAATTCCTAAAGCAGTAGTCATTTACAGTATACATTAACAATATTGCTTTCAAAACGATTGTTTGTCCCATTATTCAAGCTAGTTTCTTTTAAGGCAGTATTACTGTAGGTTGATCCAGGTCTGTGGATATAACCATCTGCATGCAGGTCGATGAAATAAGCTCTTAGGAGCAGCAAAGCTGTGACATCACATTGCAGTGTAGATCAAGGGCTGGTCCTGCTCTCTTCTTAGTGTTCATGCTTTTATTCCAGCTGCATCCCAAGACATGTCATGTGGGAATGCTCAGATTTTGCTTTCATGTCTCCACTTCAAAGAATAATGTAAAAACAGGATGAAGAAACATATGCCTTTGTTTCTACATCTGCTGTTGAAAGACATGAAGAAGTGCTAAAATGTTGTTTTTTTCCATACAACACTAAAATAAAGGAGAACCCCAAAGAAATTAGTAAAGTACCATCAAAGGAAAGTTATAATTTGGCACTTTCTTGTTTCCTGTAGGATTACTGTGCCACCAAGTGGTCAATCTTAAAACAGAGATTTAAAAGCAGCCTCTACGCCCCACAGGCTGACCTCTCCAGACTGAAGTAAGTTCAGACGCTATCCACAGCACGTGAGCCTTGGATTTAGAATATTCATTTTGGTTTTGCTGTGAACTGCTGCCACCCAAAAGATTTTTAATTTTAATCGGGCATGGGCATTTATTCTGCCTATACCCGGTGTGCAGTCTTACAGTTTATTTCTGGAGGGAAATATAAGAGCTTTGCTTTCTCAATTTCTTTCCCTTTTAAAAAGATAGTCGCATGGTATCTATTACCTCCAGGTTCAGCAGATGTGTCAGGTTTCTGTCTTAAACAATTGTGGATGAAGAACCCATTTCACTTTAACAGAGTGTAGATTTACTTATTTCCTTCAGGGGACAACAGAAAGGGGCATGAAGGTTTTGGGAAATAGCTTTTAGTCACACATGGATTCCAATGCTGGCATTCCCAGATTGCCTCGTAGTTGTTGCTTACTTCTACATTTACGACGTGCCCAAATTCATAGTTTTGTCTAGCAATCACGGCTGTATCATTGTTTCTTTTACGATGGAGCAGTACTCTCAGAAATTCCTGAAGAATTTGCTTTAGTTATCACCTGTTTGAGCACAGATCACTGTCTTTTCTCAAAAGAAAATAGTGCTTAGTTTTCTGAAAATAAGAAAATGTTGATTACTTTCTGTCCACCTTCAACTTGTAAGAGCTCGCCCACTTTTTCCAGCAGTTCCCCTCTGCATTCTTGTCCTTTTCACTTCTTCAGGTACCAGTGCTTTAAGTCTGCGTGGATGTATGAGGTGCTACACTCCGGTTTTAAATTCCCCAAGGATTACACCAACTTGAAGACTGCACAGCTGGTCTACGACAAAGAGGTGCAGTGGACCCTAGGAGCTATTCTCTTTAAAACACGATTCCTGCCTCTCAGGTAAAGTCTTCCTTCTGCATTTCCTTAGCTTAGTCTTTTGAAGTGTCAATAGAATTTATTTTCGATTTGGCTTTTGTGTTTTCAACAAGTTGTTTGGGAAGGTCGGTCTGCAAGACGTTCTGTGTGTTTCTACTCCAGGGACCTGCAGCAGGATGCATTCCGGCCAAGTCATTCCAGCTGGCTACGCTTCTCCTTTGTTTACAACCATTACCTGTTTTTCGCTTGCATCCTGGTGGTGCTGCTGGCCATCTTCCTCTACATCCTGCGTCTGCGGCGCATCCACCAGCGAGAGCTGCGGCAGGCCGAGACTCTGGACCTGCTGTGGGTGGAGGAAGGGGAGCCTCTGACTGGCTGAGGAACCAGGGCACAAGGGGTCATGTCTTCTTAGGAGACAGCAGCCCAGCACTGGCTCCCTGAGCTGGCACTGCTTTGACAGGACTGTGGCCACCTGCTGAATATGATATAAACGGAGTGGCCTCGTTGGAACAGGACTGGGGCAATGCACACATTTGGAAAATAATCCAGAAGCGATGAATGCCAAATCCTTTTAATACTGAATTTATTGATTCCAACTGCAGAGATAGGGATCTCTGGTTGCACAAAGACTTAGATTTCTTTGTACCTGCTAGAGAAGGACAGAACCATTTGTTTTATCCACACTTTTACCTGCTGTTGTAAAGGTGTTAAACCAAATTCAGTTTATTAGATGTTAGTAGAGATTCATCACAGAATAACACCCAATATATTTATATGAATTATTTTTTTGAAAAATTATTAATATGAAGAAATCAATGTTTAAGCCAAACGAGGGAGATCACATTTTTAGAATCCAATGTGAATTTTAAGGACTGTCTTTCAGTGCAGTTTTATTTCAGATGTCAACTTCTGAACACATGACTTTGTTTCCGTTTTATCCTTGCAGGCTTCTTTGACACCATTCAGATGTTTTTTTTTCTGGTCATTGCTGTTTGATTATTTAAAATTTAAATTATGTTCTCATGTGTTGTCCTGCACGTAGTGGATATTTGTAAAATGTACAGTATTTTTTAATTCAAGGACCAAAGCCTGTGTGCAGTGATACAAATGTAACTGGCACAGTAAAGAAAGTGCAGCTCAGCCTAGAAAGCACTGTGTACTGTGAACTGTAGCGAATGCAAGAATGCACAGTTTAACTGGCAGGGTTTGTAAGACAAGGATTGATCCTATGTCATGTCTTATGATCAGGATGTTTACTGATTAAAATAAAACAAATAAAAATGTTCTCATTTGCATTTTGGGATAAATACTGAAACAACGGCTAAGATGAGAAATCCTACACAATGTTCTGAGAGTTTTCAGTGTTACACCACAGATGAGCTAAAGTCTTAAATGTACTGCGTTATGTTTGCGAAATGGAAAAAAAATCCCAGAGTTGTAAAAATATATTTATTAATACAGCAGCTGCTTATAAATATTAAAATATACATTATACAAGGTATACAGTACGCTCACAGAAAAAATATTAGGCTTCTATTTGCACGGCACTTTTTGTTTTTATAAATCAAAACGGGCACATACGTATGTTGACATCTGCCACATCAAAGTAAGGTTATGGATTTCACTGCTGAACAACACTGGATGTCTCGGAAACGTCCTAGTGGTTGGTTGCAGATTAATATAAAGCACTTTGTAAACTATTGCTGGAGTGGTGATATAAAGGTATAGTCAAGTACCCCTCCTTCAGTGGATTTTTTCCAGTCTCGGTATACGGCACAATGTATTTGGAGATCTGTGAAACCACCTTTAACCCAAATGTCTTTTATATGTTTAAACTTGGGGAAAAAAAAAAACTTGAGACTTTAGTCGCTTATTTTTTTTAACAGCATCCTGGCTTAGATGGCATTCTCACTCCACACTTCTCCAATATTCATGGAGAGCACATAACCTTAAAACAAAGACTTACACATGCGATTGTGTCATGGTGGTATTGCAGTTTGGGAAACCAGTTGGCATAGCACAACTGAATTTGCAAAGTGGGGAATACTGCAAATGGTTTTCATTCTTTTTCCATAGGGAAGCAGGCTGTTATTAGCGCTAGCCATACCGTATGTGTTTGTAGAGGAGACTGGTAGTGTAGGTGTGCAAACGGGCTTAAAGCTAGAATACAACTTTTAAGCACAGTTTACATACTAGGGGTGAGTGGACTATACACTTGACTGACCTTTAGCAAGCAGTGCAGAGTTTCCATTCTAGATACAAATGAAGATTGACATTTTCATTATAGGTGTACTTTTACGGAGACTGCAAATACTGGAATTTAATGCATGAAGCAGTGACACTAAGAATGGCTTGCTCATTTAAAGTGCAAATAGTAGTTACTCCCTCAAAATGGACAAGAAACTCACATTAGCAATTTTGCCATACTGATGGGAGAATTTTTCAAGCTGTTTTAGCAGTCAAATGAACCTTAAAGCAAAACACTTACCTCTGATAACATCATGCTAAAGGTTGTGATATCAGAAACAAGAGTTAAAGATATGTAACATAATGTGTTCTTTTCATTAAGGTGCATATTACTGGATACACAAAAGTTCACAGATTCATATCATGGTCCAAAATTCATTTTCCCCAACAGAGTTTGTCTTTCCTTTTATACATCATACATAAATATTGTCAGATTTAAACTCCATTCAGTCCTTTAACAGCTCAGCTATAGTGACATTACTTCAGTATTCAAAAAAGCAGAAATAAAAATAATAATTGATGTCAGAGTTCATTAACATTTCCATCTTGTTTGGTACGATTAGTATCTCAAAGAAATGTCTCAGTAGTACCAAGTTACTGAAAATGGCGTGCATTTATCCTTAGAAGAAATATTCTGAAACCAGCTGTGCAAAGTGTACAAACACCTGTGAGAGCTGTATGTTACAATGACATATGAAGCAGCTTAAAAGTACAGTATAAGGAAAACAGGCGTTCATATGAATTTGGGATGATCTTTGTTTTTTTCTAAAAGAATCAAATTCGATAAATATAATACTGTTTATTACTTATTCACATTTGGTTTTAAGATCCAACATAAGAAATAATGAAATAACTTCATTTTTAGAGACCCCAAGACTCTATGCAAAGGAGCTGAGAACATGCACTGGGCAGTGAGTGTAGTGGGCAATAACAGCAGAGTGTTTGGTACTTTGAGACTAGATGTCATATGTATATATACACACACAATACAGTGTATAAATTAGCAGGTCCTTTTTTGTGAAGCATTTTAGTAGGATTTCTTGGCCCAAGATAAACCTGCGTGGGATCTTTTAATATTTTCTAATGAGTAGAATATATTCTGGAAATTCGTTTGGTTTTATCATTGTATCAAAGGCACAGAAACATACTCTTAATTATGTATTACTTTCAGCACTTACACATGAGCCTGGATTCTAGAGAGATACCTAAATACTCAGGTCTCACATTAAAAACCAAATGAAGTGCAAATGAATCTTCAGGAAATAACTAAGGCATAATCCCACAGCACTTTTTGATGCTGACCTTTTTATGGCACCTGCTTTGTGTGAATGTGGATACTCCATTTCATAGTGTATGGACTGTAAATGATTTGGAATTCTGCTTGATTAGGATCTGTAGAATTGTTAGATAATACTGCTCTTACAAAATATTTTAAAGTGATGACATGTTGAACATGAGAAAGTAGTCATTTAGATCACTGGAAATTTTTTCAACATTTCTTTTCAACAGTTTTGGATTAAAATCCAGCTTTTTAACTATATTTTACAATTGATGAAAATGTGCTAAATGTAGTGTTTGATGGAGTATTCTTTCTTTAAAGTCTAAGTATGTCATCTGTACAGGTAATCCAGCCATTAATACTGAGCCTGTCAGGCCAACTCTACACCTCCAGGTTATTGACTCATAAGGATCCAGTAGTTCACATCTTAAACTCTGATCAATTACTCCCTTTTACACAAACTTTACATCTTCCTTAAAGTTAAAAGCAAACACATGTCATAATACATTTCTGCATCTTATTAAATAAGCAGTCCTCACATTCTGTATTATCCTACAAAATTGTACATTGAGAAATACATTTAGTAGCATCTGAACTTCAGTAGCACCAATTTATCTGCAAACAGCAATTCAACCGGGCTACAGACACTCACCTTGGTTCTAGCATCCTGTTCTTGTTTACTTCCTGTTGCACACACCACAAATTAAAAGCCCAAACTCATCACACACGTCTTGCAAGCAGTGAACACTGAGTTTTGAGGCATGATGGGATAGAAATGTTTAGATGGTGGGAGAAATGTACACACAAGAAACCTAGCAGCTAGCCCACAACAAACAGTGTCGGGAGAGCTAAAACAGCAATACCAAAGTCAATGAAACACAAACTGAAAGAAATCAGCAAGAGACTTGAGACTGCTACCGCATGGAGTTTTCAGAATCAACACCACTCCTTCGCCCCGCCTCCTCTCAAGTCAGAAAGTGCAAACGCGTGGAGCAGAGAAGCAGGCTCAGGGGTCAGTCTGTGCAGCCCCGCCGCTGCGATGCTCCAGCCAGCTGTCCCGTCGCACTGCGGACCAGCATCCTCTCAACAAACTCTTTGGTCCGTCCTGCCACCTGTGGCCCTATCAAAACAATAGGGACGCATCTTAGTCGAGCTGTCCCTTGTCACACATCTGTGGCCCTTTATTTTTTTTATATACACTCGCTGGCCAAGTTGACACCTCCCTGCACCAGCATGGAAATGGAAATAGAAAATACATCCCTAAAATACCAACATGATTTATGTCTGCCCCTCTCTTTTTGAGCATGTTTGAAAGACACAAATGGCCTTACCAGGACCTTTTAAGAAGCTAATTCACAGTTTGAAAGTCAGACTACTTGTTTACACTGTGTTTCTGTTGGCTGAGATTCATACCCAAGGCATATCTGACCGCGAGTCATACCTGTGGATTCTTTCAGTATTTCCTCCAGCTTTTCAGTCATCCCCATCCCATCTGCGCCATCACTGTTTTCCACTCTTTGTCTTATCACCTCCTTGATACGCAGCAGTGCCGCCAGCAGGCTGTCTGCAGAGATCAACAGCAGCAGTAGACCTAATAACTCAATCTTCTCAGGGAAATGGCACACTCGTGTCACATGGGCCATCACAGCCTTCTGAGCCCAGAGCAAAACTGCAGGACCATTGCTCAGCAGCCAGGGGGATCCTGGATATAATACACTCAGAAGCATTCTGTTACTGGCTCGAGAAAGCCAATAGGAAACTGGGCTCAGCATGCACAAAGAGCTTTGCTCTACTGCAGGTGACAGGCCTTCATTTTAAAGTTTTTATCATGTCAAGTTAACCATCCTCATTATATACTCATATATACCAGCTGGGTTTGGAGCTACAGTGTTGTCTACACACAAAGCAAATGAGGAGGTGCACACAAGCTTCTCCAATGAAGCCCATGCTTCAGGGAGTTCATTTTTCTCATAATCTGACAGCGAACTGTGTGCACCTAGGAAGTAACAGAGAGTGGCACTCTAAGAAAGCCCTGGTCAACTAACACCAACTGTACTCCCCCTGTGCCTGTGCAGCGAATGCAGGGGAATGCTGGTCACAGTCAGCTACTGAGATGACCCAGGCTTGAATTTGTGACACCTGGACGATTGTGCTTAACCTTTGTTCAAGACACCCTGTTAAGGGTTAACAAATATGCAAACTTAAATTATGAGCTAAAGAAGTCAATTTTAAAGGGAAAAGAGAGGAGTACATAATTGCTACAAGCCAAGCACACCAGTACATTAGTCCACTATTATTCTTTCTGACTTGATAAAACACTAACCATACTCCTGGCTCAGCCCCCACAGCTTGATCTTGTTAGCTTCATGCTGTGCTTTCTTCTTTAAACGGCACGCCCTAAGACCACAGGAAAGGGAAACAGCTGAGATAAATTCATTCCTTCCATCTGTCAAATTCAAATTACCTTTTTACACCCTCATTGTATCATTGTATCCTTCTTTACTTTCACTCCCTCTAATCCTCATTATTCTGTGGATTTCCAGTATTCCATCACCTCTACCTGTTCTTCCAAGTTCACTTCCTATTTTTCTAGGTATTCTGGTCTCAGATCCTTGGTTTTATGTTACATCTCCATCTCTCTCTTTTTTTTTTTACTTCCTTAATTTAATTTCTTTCTGGTAGTGCTCCTTCCGTGTTTGGAGAACATGTTATTTTAAGATATTATCCCTCAACCTGTACTACAGTCCACTTGGGAGATCTCTCCCTGACCTCTGTGTCTGTCCCCGTTACCTGGAGGCCAGCTTATTCTTCTCTTTGCGGGAACGGGCCCTGGCTGTCACAGGCAGGTCATTGACAGGCCGGATGTCCTCAATGGCTCTGTTCAGGTTGTGTAGTTGCTCTCCAATGCTGCACAATTTCTGTGGGTTAGGCGTCAGATCACTCGCATCGGTCTTACGAGCTTTTCGCAGACCCTTCCTTCCTGAAATGGGTTTTAAATACAATGAACAGACCTGCTGGATGAGGGGAAAAGATCAGGGCTCATTTCTCAACCTATAAACTAAAAATACCACTCTGGAAACCTTTGGCTTTTTTCAGCTCTTATTTACAAAGACTAACTAGAGTCAGAATGTTTATACTTTCATGTAAAGTACCTTTCTTACAGTATACAAAAAAAAACTTTAAAGTCGCCCAAATCTTCGATTAATCCTGCTTACAGGGTTGGGCACATTCAGTCTTCTTCAGTAGATTTCTTGTACAAATATGTATAAACCAATTAACACCTTGAGAGACAGGAAAGGTTTTATTAAATAGACACGGAAGCCTCATTGATTGTGATAAGCAGTTAACGAGGACCGTTACAGTATTAAGAACGTTCCTGCGGTGCTGGTAGTGCTCTCTCACCAGAGGCTAAGGCTCCCTCTCTCTGGTACAGCGTGCTGGGCAGGGTGCTGGAGTTCCAGGAAGCGAAGGGCTCTCTTTGCTGTCTCTTATTCGCCGTCTCGTGCCCATGGCTGTACTCCCAAAAGCACCTGCGCTTCAGCGGTCTTTCAGCAAGGCTGCTGTCAAGGTCAGTGTCTGGAAATAGTAAAATCAAAGCATTAACATCAGATAAACAGCAAACACAGAGCTGGGAACCAAAACAGAGTATACAGACACGTGTGTAAATCAAAACAGGAGTAAGTATATTTTAAATCCTAAGCATTTTAGTTTAAGAACATTCTTTGGGAAACAAATGAGTTTTTAATGCTGCATATCTAATACATAAAGTAAAGAATGCTCTCTGTGGGACAGCAGAACTCACCAGACTCACTTCCTGAGGAGCTAGACTCTCCCTGCTCCCCGATCTCCTCCTCTTCCTCTCCATCCTCCTCCTCGTCTCCCGCCTCAGTGTCCGAGCCTTGGCTGGAGTCCGAATCCTGGTGTGCCTGAAGGGAATAGTTGTGCTCCTCGCTGCAGTGCTCGGAAATGGATTGTGGCAATGCAGTGGATTCCAGCCCCTGGCCCGTCTGCTTCCCTGCTGTGCTCCGATGTCCTGGCAGCTCTGGTTCTGCCTCTTCATTCAGTTCAGCCCCGGCCGCTTTCATTTTGCCAGTCGGGTGCCGAGCAGGATGGCCTTGTCCTTGCTGGCTCCCTGAGCTCAAGGCCTGCTCTGTTGACTCCTCTCTTCCTCCGATGTCATTCTTCCCGTCCGCCAGCACTCCCTCAATACTTCCTAGCTCTGCCTCCAGGCCAGCTTTGGTGCAGCAGGTAATGTCATCTAAAGCGGAGACATCCCAGCGTTCTGGGTGCAGCTCCTCACCGAACCCATCATCCACAAGGTCACTGAGGAGTTCGAATGGCCGTTTCCGGGGCATTGCGGGGAACCCCAACATCAGAACCACATGTTCAGGGCACTCCAGCTAGGGAAATAGGCAGATAAAGTACAAGCTTTTCAATTAAATGTGATTTAGTCTTAGTGAGATGATATTATCATCAGATGAGATGATAAAGTCTATATTAATGTCGCCTCTCTAATATAATACCAACAACACCAGAATGTGTATGCCTAACTGTTCTTGATGAATTCAATCAGCTGGATCAATTAAATGAATTGCAAGAGGGTTTTTCATAAAGACTTCAAAAGGCAAATACTGAAGAATTTTCTTAAATGTCTTTAATTCTTTAACTTTGACTTCTTTATAACAGACGTAAGTTTTCGACATTTTTAATTCCAAGAGCAGGAGGTGTGAAACAAATATGTGTATTGCCTAGAGAAGGTCTGGGCAGTACAATATGAGTGCTCACCTGCCCATGCTCTAATTTCCTACCCAGGAGCGAGGCTGCTAAGTGATCAGAAGTCAGATGGCATCTGTGGGTCCCGTATGCCTCACCAAATGCAGGTTCCATTCCATTAGTGCCTGGCTACAAAGACAGAGGATCTAAATCTTAATCACTCAAAATGATGAGTGTGGATTTTAGGCATCTTAGGTACTGGTGAAAAAATTACTGCTGTCATGTACAATAAAAAAAAAATCACAACTATTCAAGCAGGTTAAAAAAAGGCAAATTAGATTTCCTTCAGGAGTGTTATTGAGTTGGTTCTGTGGCTGCGGGCCAGACAGATTCATCAGGTCCTACCTGTGGCATGTCCTGTAATGGGCACTGCCAGGTTGTCACGGGACAAGCTTGACAAGGGCAACACCGGTGATGGCTCTAGACATCCGAATGTCAAGGGCGGGAAATCAGGGGGGTTGAGTTGTCCCTCACATCACACGTCACATTTCACCAGTGCTACCAAAAAAGAAATGTGCATTGTAAGTTCATTTTAATGATCTCTTTAATGCTAAGCTACACAGCACAAGGAAATATTTCAAGTGTAGTAAATAGTCTTGATGTAAATTTTGCAGTGAAGTGGCTGAATTATTCATAATAGCTTGTTTATATTCCACATTGATACACACAAGAATTTGAAAGTGGATCTATCTGTTTGCAGACTGCATCCTTGTCCCAGATCCCCGAAATAGCTGCCTAATCACTTGTTTCCCTGTGTCGTAGAGTCTGGGCAAAATAACCTAAATCTACAGGGTGGTGATGATTACGCATGAGACAGAGAGAGGAGGTAGTCAGGAGAAATTGGCAAAAACATATTAGAATGTTCACACCACAGCTTCCCAATTCTGTATAAAGGGTTTATGCTGATGGGTTGAGAGCCATTTTAGGTTAGGACACTCAGAATTAAATGAACTGTTACAGTACTTCATTGTGACAGTTTAACACTAGACAGAGGCTTTGTCATATACAGGCAGGAATGAAGTAACTGGAAGTCTTTAGCATTAGAAAGGAAAGCAGGCATCTACAAATCATTCCATAAAAACAGCTCTGGGCGATGTGGGAGGAGAAAATGTACAGAAAATTATTTCTCTTGGTATATTCCCAGGCTTTTATTTACTATTTTTGATACAATGGAGACAACTTAACTGAGTGTCACCTTATCTCAAAGTGATACATTTCTGCTCTGAAGGTCAAGCTCCTAACCTTACTGAAATGTTCAGTCTGCAATACACAGAATGTGTTAAAAACAAAAACTCCGCCTTAAAGGAGAAGAAACATTCCTTGGTTTTTATCATGGGAACTTCAGTGCTATGGCACAGAACGCAGTACATATGGGAATTCAGATCAGAAAGTGTTTTAAAACATCTTTATCAGTGATCACGCTGAAAGAAAGATTTACAACACACATCAAAATAAGCTGCTATTCCATCCCTAATTTGGGTAAGGGAGGAACATAAAGTTGCAAACGTGAGGAGACTAGTTGGCCCATACTATTTGTTAAGTAAATTTAATAGAAAAGTGTATCTAAAATCTTGTCCAGTCATTTTTGTTCACTTTGTGGTCCGCAGTGTAATAAGCTGCATATAGACCATTCAGTGCTTTACATGCAAGAAGGAGGCCAGTGCAATGGACACAGGACAGGAATTAGATACTCATGCAGAGTTCTTTTAGTTAACCGACGAGTCAAGTCACAAGTCTTTTAGTTCACCCACAAGACTGGACATTCTATCAGCATCTATGAAACCACCACAGCACGTAAGGTGTTACAGTAGTCTAAGCTTGAGGAAATTAAAAAATAACTTTGAGAAATAATAAATAAAATAAAGGTATGTGCCAATATTCCAGCATCAGACAGAGCAAGCACCAAGCGAACAATGCCTTCCTTGTGACATTCCCAACGTGAGCTTCAAATGAAAACGTGGGGTCAGGAACAGCACAAAGGTTTCCAACTTCTGTCACAATACTGTCAACATGGAAGTCATTAGTGTTAGAGGACTTGAACTGAGACTCTGCAGGGTGAATGTAATGTAAACTGAGAAAAACAAATACAGGATGTAAGTAAGCTGTGACTTGATGTTGGGAGCCTGCGAGAATGACCTCAGTCTTATCACTGTTTAGCCTAAGAACGTTTTGTTGCATCTGTGATATTAAGATACTGCACATCTATCAGGCAGACACCTGTAAAGAAACTGTAGTAGTTGTACAAGTCATTCCCGATTTACAAGATGTTAAATAGTTGTACTTTGTAAAAGGCGAAGGAAGACTATTGTTAGTAGCTGGTGAAGGGTGTGGAAATGCAACAGTCGTAAGCCCAAGATGCATCTGGATTGTATCGTTACGTTTCAGATGACTACAAGTAAAAAATATTTTTTCCTTACTTAGGTCCTTAGCTGATTATAAATAGTAGATTTAGTCTTTTTTATGGAATGTTAAGACTGAACATTTTGTTTTTCCTTTCATCTAAAAGACCAAGCGTTTGTTCATGATTTCTTTGCATTGAATTTAAGACTTTTTCCACACAGCGTTTGTTTACAGTTTTATTTATTTTAGATCTGATGCTATATAAACATAAGCGACATACCAAGACAACAAACCATTTTTTTTTGGAGTAGGAACAAGTAAAGCTTTATTCCATGCTGAAAAGAGAAAAAGGAAACAATGTTTTGGTTGTGGAGCCTTCTTAGGGTGTGAGCTGTCTGTCACCCAAGTGATGCTATTCCTCCTTGGGCTCAACTGGCACGTGCAGTGTTTATGGTCTTGAGCACCTCATTAAGTTGCCCTTGATTTAAGCAAACACTAATTTGTCCTAAATTAAGAGGTGGTATATATTACTGAAGCACTTTAAATCAAAAACTTGCAAAATAAGAGAGTGTAAATGCAGAACTACCTGTATCTGATCCGAACTTCAGGTCCACCTAAGTGTCATCAGGCTAGCAGTGAGGCCGAAGTCCATGATGGTGAATGATGGGACATAGCAACATAACCGCTAAGTAGTCAAGGACCCATTACAGAACCCCGTGGAACACACTCAATTTACAAATTGGCTCCAAGGAAAGGAAATCCACACAGGATGCTATGAGTAACACATCATAAGTCCAGAAGCACGAAAATATTTAGTGACCCAGAGTCAGAAGCCATGATCAAATCATTATCTAAACAAGGACTTTTTCAGTAGTTGTGTCAGCCTAAACCCAGATGGAAAAAGCTCAAAGAGCTCATTAGAGGCAGGAGGACACTGGCATTGAGCTGTCACCACCCATTTCAGAGATCTTGTAAGAAACTAATAATTGAGAATAGGTCTGTAATGGTTATGTATTTGAAGGTCCAGGCCAGGGTTATTTCACAGCTGCAATACCAACAGACTTTAGGCTTACAGATACAAGTCCAGATTTCAGGGCATCTTTGGCGATATCAGTAATGAATGGACAGACAACAGAGAAACCAGATATTATTGGCTGACCAGGAATAGAGGTCAAAGCCCAGGTAATAGGTCTTATTTTAGCCACCAACTCAGTCACATAAATAGCATCAACAGCAGTAAAATGAGAGAAGCTTAAACCTTTGAATGCAGGAAAGGGCATAGTTGTCATGACGGCAGGAGGTGAGGTCAGCATCTAGTTATTAATATTATAGACGCTGTTGTGAAAGAACTGAATCAGTGTGTTACACTGCTCACACAGTGTGGAAGGAGGTGGATTAACTTGTTCATTTTACAGATGGTGGACAAAAGGACTGTAGGATTACTGTGACCCCCCCTCAATAAGACTGGAACAAAACAAGGCTCTGGCCGCTTTATGGACATCCCTGAAAACCAGGGCCGGAAGATGAACAGTCAACCACACCCTCTTCGTGAAAGCTCAAGACACCATCCTGCTGCTTTTATAGAGAGGAGTTTTATGTGTATTGGGCAAAAGAACAATGAAACGAAACTAGCTGACTTTTCACAGGAGTCAGTCTCGGAGAACTAGAATCCTCAAACAAAACAGACTGAGCTCCATAACTGGAGATTTTGTGAGCTCTTTTGCTAAACTTGCTGAATTCACCAAATTCATTCTCTAGAAGGTCAGAGGTCGTTTACTATTAATAGGAGGTCGAAGTCTTAACAGGCTCAGCGAGACAGACTTGTGGTCAGAAATGCCCCGTTCAAATTCTTGTAGGCTGGAAATGTCCACACCACAAGAATTCACCAAATCTCATGCATGGCCACAGTTATGTGCTGGGAAACTGACATGCAGATTAAAACCACAACAATCCACAGTTTCTAAGAACCTGGCAGTAGCCAAGCAATCAGGAGGATCCACATAAGCACAGACATTGCCTAGAAGTAAAAAAAGAACAAAACTAGTTCTGGAATCCTAGTTAGAAATTCTGCAGTAGGTTTAGGAGGCCAGAAACTCAGAAAACATTAGCAGAGGCTGAGATACCTTTGTATCAGAGTCCAAGCTTTTCAAAGATGTCACTCTGCACTGGATCTACGTACATTAACACCACTATCTGAGCCAGAGACGGCCAACCCTGGTCCCGGAGTCCTATAAGTCACCCTTAATCCCCCGGTGTGTGGTAAAGGCATGCAACATTTAGTAAGCAACTTGGGAATGGTCAGTGGCTATTGTTAAGAGCTGCAGGGGTTTGGGATTTACATTTCCAATGACCTCCAGACTACCTTACGTCAGTGATCAAAACACTCAGAAACTGAGGATTTAAGAGTTTCTCCTTGGGTTATGTATGGCTGGCCATATGAATCTGACTTGACATAAAACCATATGAATTTTCAAGTTTTTTTCTTAGAAAGTTAGTGGTAGATGTGTAAAGCAGTGTGGTGAATTCCTTCTGCAGATGAACAGCACTTTGTTCTCGCACACATGCCACCTCATCCAACGTTTGCAGATACATTTTATTTTCTGTTTATGGAATAGTACAGTGAAGGACAACAAATGTACATTTATATATACATATATTTATAAATCCCTTCATAGGTAATTATTTCTCCAATGTTTCATTTATTGTTTTATATACATTTGTAAATGTACGGTATCTTTGATATTTTGTTTTATAACTGCATAATTTAGATTGTAAATATCCATCCATCCATTTTGTAACTGCTTCATCCAGTTCAGGGTCAGAGGGAAGCCAGAGCCCATCCTGGCAAGCGACAGGAGCAAAGCAGGACACACCCTGGAGGTGACGCCAGCCCATCACAGGACACACACACAGACACGCACACACTCGCACCAGGGTCAGTTATCCCAGAAGCCAATTCACCTACCAGTGTGTCTATGGACAGTGGAGGGAAACTCGAGCACCTGGAGGAAACCCATTCCAACAGGGGGAGAACATGCAAACTCCACACAGACGGCACTCTAGGTCCAGGATGAATCCAGGGCCCCAGTGGTGCGAGACAGCAATGCTAACCATTGTACCACTCTGCCAACCACTAATAAACACAAATGATCATTCTCTAGACACGTTCATGCAACAGTTAAGAAAGGGTTGTTTCAGATCCTTCCAACCGAATAACCAGGTTACATAAAGACGGAGCAGAAACCTCACATAAGTGTTCCTGCTGGATTGTTGGTCAATAATTAACTGACCAACTAAGAGCTGGCTGAAGCCTTAAAGCTTTGTTATTTGATCATCATGGGGGTTGCATGTTAAAAAATCGTAACACTGGTAGAGATCGTTAACAAGGAGGCTCAGAAATACAGAGCATGCTGCAGTTGGGGAAGATAAAGCAGACAGGCATGATCCAATACGATGGCCCTGGAGTGAATGCTGATGCACTACCCAGAATTCTTCATGTAAAAAAAACAATCATTTCCTATTCTCTCATAAATGAATGCCTGAATTCCGGTTTTAGTTTTGGATTGCGACATCATGTCCTTCGTTCAATGTGGTAAAATAGTCTCCTTGGTTCACTTCTTCTGCATCCTTTCGAATTTCAAATATTATCAAACTCATCACAATCTGCTTTGCTCTAGGCAGAAGAGAATTGGCTTCTTTAACCTGTTAATATACAGTATGACAATAAACCCCCTGAAATTACACCTGCTGCTCTGGGTTGCACTCTCTTAAGGCTATAACATATATCATGTGGTGTGATGACTAAAACACAATATTCCAAGTGAGGGCTTACAAGTACATTGCAAAGCCTAAGCATAAACTCCCCGGAATTAATTTCCACACTTTGTTATAGTGCTGTTTGCTTTTTTATTACATCGTCTTGAAGAGGACATGGATTCTACATAAACAACCTAACTTCTTTTCATGTATTTATGTACTTAGCTCACACTAAGCCATGAGCTATGTGTCCCAACTTGCTGCATGGATCACCTTAGATTACAAAACGTTTAATTTAATTTGTCAAGCGTCAGCCCAATGACAGATAGTCTACCATTGTACATTGCTGTTTTTTTTTTGTTGTCGTTGGATTTAAGGTTGTATTGTGTTTGTATGTCCCAATCGTTGAGGTGGTGTTTGCTTTCTCTATGCACTACAGAGAACGAGAAAGAGGTAGCTTCTACTTATTCAAACACCGGCAAATATCACGTCACCATTTATCCAGTTAACTGGGAGGCTTTGCGCATCTTCCTTGTAACTATAGAAACCCGCTCACACCTTTTATCTAACATAAAAATGAAACACACACCGAACGGAAATAACAGAACACCTAATCTTAAAGCAACATCACTAATAATAAAAAACAACATTGCAGCTCAGCGCTTCTTTGACGCACTAAAGAAACACAAACGAGACAGCGCCTTTATTATTATTATTATATAAAATAGAATAAAAGGCAGAATTATCCTCAGGAAAAGTTTAGATTTGCTCGGATTTGATCTGTTGTGACCAATGCGAGTGATACTGTGCATCTCTGAATTTAAACAAAACTAGATCACTGTTCCAGTTTTTTCCCTAGGCTTCGTGTCTGGGTTGCTAAATATTTCTAATCTTACAGCATCCTTTCCACAATTGTTGACGTGCAATATGCAAACCAGAATGCTTAATTCCTCAAGAAACTGGACCATGCTAGAACTGAAATGTCACTAAAAGTTCTTTTTAAAGGGAAAAATAATGCTGTCATCAAAACATTTAGGCGTCCAGTAACAGAATAAGTTCTTAGGTCACGCGTTCCATACCCTCGAGCTATACAAGCAGAAAAATAAACCGTCTGTTCCAGCTGTGAGTGATGTCCACGATTTGGAGTCGACAGACTGGTCATTTCTAAAAATCCGGCCGCGACAGGAAGCCTTTATATCGAGCTATTTGTATTGCCTAGGCTACTGTTTCTCTGTATGACCCGCTCTGTATCGTTCAGCACTTAATATATGTGCTCCCATAAAAAAATACCATGAGTTGAGTAGGAAAGAGACCCCTGCTCCCATATTTCCCCTCACCTGTCTTTAAACTGAGACAGCAGGAAAGAAGTTACATTTTGGTTTAACAAAGTAACACTCACCTTTGATTGGCAAGTTCTTCTTCGCCACTTATTATGCGTGCAGCGTTTAACTTGGTTAATGATGATGAAAAAAAAACTGCTGGCTGAAACTTCTCCAAATTAATAAGCTTCGAGAGTAGTTTGATTCCCTTTTAAAGACTATTCCAGGCAGAATAACGCAGCACATACGCATATACTAATGGACAAAATAAACCTCGACAGCTGCTTAATTCCAAATAATTCGTTTGATAAGAACCATTTAAAGGAAACCGATACCCTGCTCTAACAAATTATTTATCCCGTATGAAGGAAGTTAGTTTCAAACAGCTGGTATTGAGCTGCTCCATGCAAAAAGATGGGGGAAGAGATAGACAAATATTAATTTAATAGAACGGTGATTTTTAAAATACTATGTATAGCGAGTTTAATATTATCTTTCAAAATATAAGCATAATTGTATTATTTTTATCATCAATATAAAGTGTAATATCAGTGTTTATATTTTTAATATTTCCTATCCGAGTTAAATAGCCACACATAGCACCCCCCTACGGCAAACATGGTGTCGCCCTTATGACTCAGAAAGAGAGGTACACAAAAATACTTTCTGTTTCAGTGGAATAATAGCACTTTCTATTCTGTTATCCGATGCAGGGATTGGGGATTTTCAGATGGAGTTCCACTCCACATTTTTAACAGCAGCTGCAAATGTAAGGTGCTTGGTAAAAACGAAACGAGCACAGCTCCCCTGATGCAAAATGGAAACTATTTCAGCTGTAAACATTGCACTTGGTGAAAAGGGCGATTCAGTTCAGAGCACTTAACTTCTATGAGAACAGATAAGGCTGGGAACGAAGCACATCGACCTCAAAAGTCGAGGCTGAAAAGGGGTTCGTGCGTCTTCTTTGTCTTTGATCTCCAAGGAATCCATGTTAACGCGTAACACTGTGTACAAACATGTTTTAGTGCCATTAATTTTATTTAAATAATAAACATAGCGTTCCATTTAAAACCGACATCTAAGGAAATAATAAGTAAATAACATCGTGTCTATATAGATGCTTGCAATTAAGTACAATTCTAATATGCACTGCCAAATTACTTGGCCTCAACTAACATGACACGCACCTTTTTTTTTCTACAGAGCGACTTCAGAATAAAGGTATAAATTTCCCATATATCATTAACGTTTAACAATCCCGTAAGAGAAGTGCTAAAGTTAGCAGCACATCCTTGAACAGAGTCCTTCACTGCTGAAAGGTGTCTTCATATTGTACAAGACAGCAACAAGCAATGATAGCATTCTTAGTACCAGGCAGTGGTCTTTACCACACAACCCACTCCACCAACACTGAACCAAAATACTCAAGGACAAGATAAAGAGAATACATTTAAAATTTTTCCGATTTCTCTGGCACAGCAGGAAGTTATGTATTTCCAAGATTTGTTACAAAACCTATTGGATTTAAAGCCAAAGAGAGGCACAGATTTGGAAGAAAAAATCGCAGTGTAGCAAACTTGTATCAGTAACATGTAGAACTTCCATATTGATCTCGTAACTTCCCAGGTAAAAGAGACAAGAGGACCCGCTCCTGAGGTCATTGTCTAGTCTGGGTCAAAATTTAAGATAGACTAAGCATTAAAAGAAACATATTAGTTGAAACTGCAAGTGCAATCACAGTTATTGACAGAAAAATGAAAAGCCATTTTGCAGCAGGTGCACTGTGCACTGACCTGCCGAGGGTATTGAAAAGACATGAAAGAGGTCAGTTCTTTTAGCTGATTAACATTGTCACCAACAAAGCTGTACTGTACATCTGTGGCTCATGCTGTGCAGATGCTGTCTAGGGGGATGGTGTCCCCTTCTTCTCATACAGCCTGAACAACCCTGGACATGTTCAGTGGCCACTGAGTCCTAGATGCCCTACATTGTCCAGCTCATTCCACAAAAGTTGAGTGGGGCTCAAGACTGTTTAATAGGGCGTCTAGGGTCACAAACTGTGCCGGAAAGGCCTGTAATGATCAGTAGGGCAGGAGAGACCCAACACGAGCAGGATTGATGGCACAAACACAGAGGTTTGCTCCAGGCTCAGGGGTCAGGCGATGTCGGGGATGAGACCTATGCCCTCAGGACAGGGACGTGGGGTGACCTGGAACTAGGCGGGCCACGCGACATCCGTACCCTAATGCTGAGTGAGGAAAACTCGAGACACAGGGACTAAATAGAAAACGGAAACAAGAAACACTGGAAGGACATGAATAATCACACTGAGATCGGAACAGGAAAGAAGTGGAGCGCCCTCTAGGGGTTGGATGTACCACAGAAAGTACCACATGGGACATAAGCTGCACAGCACTGTAGGGAAGAAAAACCTCATTTAACTGTCAGGAAACCTCCGGGAGTCCATGGGTGAGAGCTACCCCCTCCTCCAGGGTTATACAATAAACTTTATTAACATGTGGTAGAGGGAGCCGGTAAAGACTCTCGTGGATGGTGACACAAACATCTTGCAAGAAAACTTCTCACACAAGCAGCCGGAGGTTGTGTGCTGTCTTCTTGGAATATCATCATATCAGGCCTCCACAAGTGCCCAGAAGAAGTGCAGAAAGTAGGATCCCAGGACTTGATCGAATTGTGCCATGTAGTCAGGCTGCTGTCAATCACTATGAGAGATTCAATCATTAGCCCAATGTGCTAGATGGGGTGAATGGGCTCCCCTCATTTGTAAACTTTCTTATGTTCAGAACTGTATGGACCAGACAGACTTGCTCAGCCCTTCACTTTAATCTCCCCATTGATCTTAGTAAGGTGCTGTGACTCATAGATTCAAGGTTAATTAAAGGGCTATCATTGACTGTAACATTTTGACAGGTTAACATGCTGACTGTGGACCTCATTGGTCAGCCTCTAATGGATCATATTGGACTGATTCTGTTTTTCATTCTTGATTTTCACCTGCCTTGGCATTAACAGGTTACGTCACCTCATCGCCCGTGCCCAATCGGCTCTCTTGCTCATGAGGTGATTTAGACCTTTCGTAGCAGTTAAGTGACTCACGTAATGTGGTCACACATTAATGGTCAATTAAATCAAAATGATGCCAAAAATATTTAATCAATATCCAATATCTGTATAGCTTATTAATCTAAAGATGAATATTTAAATATTCAATAATAAGATTTATTCAACGTCCGTATTTTAAACCCTCAATTGTTAGCTTTCTACAGAATGCTGCTCTGTACAGCCTCTGTGTTCTGTAAGGACAAACGTTTTGTCTCAGTACTCCAACAGAAATGCATTGTAACTCACTTTGAACCCAGAATCATCTGTGCAGAGCAACCATCCTCTTTCATTCACGAATGTGAAAGCATCTAAACCAGGAGGGGTCACTAATCCAAATGCTTTTTTTTCCCTAAAAGAGACATAGCCAGAAAAGTAGATGCAATAGTTCTCCTGCTACTGATCTCAAAGTAATTCATCACACATTTTTATAAAAAGGCAGAAATGTCAGGTTATAGAGTTTTCTTTGAATTGTATTTTTATTGTATTTTACGTTTTGACAGTGCTTAACAGCACATTGCCTTAGTAAGATATCAAAGAAAACTACCGAAGAAACAGAACAATAATTATTTTTTGATGATGATCTTTTAAAATAAAGGGTCCAATCTAAATAATTTAATTGTAACATGAAACTCACAGCTGCAGTTTAATTATTTTTGTCTCTTCCTAGTGTCGTTTATATGGGGATGAAGTTTTTTTTGTGTAAAAAACGTAAACCTGTCCTTTTATACATTTCTCTGTTTTTGCTTTTTTCCTTTAAAAGAGGGAACTGGCTCTGGGTTCCAGAGCACTGGGCCTCATAGAAAGCAGGTTGTGTAGAGCCTGTGTCTGAGGCCAGATCATCAGTTACCTTACTTTGAAAAAGGCTGAAAGGCTGTCATTGTGACTTTTTCTAGTCGACATGGGAACAAGGACGTGGCAGAGAGAGAGCTGAATGCCTTTTCCATTCAGATATCTTTTATTACTTGCTCCTTAAGATAATTATCAAAGTTTGCTGCCTGCCTGTATAGAAGGATAAGGTAAATGTAGTTGCAGTAGTTATTAAAATGATCAAATTCTGAAGCCATTTCACTTGTCCAGTGAAATGGATCTTAAGTGCACTTATTCTGCAATGTATTATTTCAGCAAGCGACACCCTACTCATGTACAGTAAGGGAACAAACAATTACATGCAACAGCCAGACCTTTGAATTCAGTAAATGATATTCAAATATGCAGTGTGTGCCATTACTTTGCTAATTATCTACTATTCCAGTGGTCTCACTTGGTCTGTTTCCAGCATTACTGGTCATTCAGAAACACATTTTTTCCGAACTTCTAGCTCCAGCTGCCAGAGAATCTAACATAATGGGTGTTACATAATGACTCTAGATAGGTCCTGGACTGTTTCCATCCCTGCAGCGCAACTGCGGTTAAATCCAGTACATGGCGTGCCTCTGCTGCCTGCAGAACAGGAATACTCAAAGTTCAATATTAATGTAACTTTTTTATCAATGTCATGTAGCTTATTATTGCACATATTCATTTTAATATGGCAGTGTACATTCCCCCGTGTTTATAGTCGCCTAAATGTGACATCATTAGTGCCTACTACTTTATGGAGTACAATTCTCTGGTCATTTTGCTCTGCTGTCCAATACTTCACCTTCTGTATTAAGCTTTTTAATGACTAAATTGAACACTTTGGTCCTTTCTGTAACACGACTGCCTGCCTCCTGGCCATTATTACCGAGATATGCTGTTCAGAAACTGGAGCTGCTTAATTAGGAACTCGGAAGTACTGTAAGGACACGACAGCTGTCTCAGCAGAAACAAGGTTTTTACTAAACACAGGCAAATCTCTCCGACAATTCTAGCTGTGTTCCGATCCTAGGCAGACATTTTCTTCATCAGCTTTTTTTTTTATTAGGCAGTGTTTAGAAACGGTGACAAAAAGTGACTCACCTGCCCACAGCAAACGCGAAGACCTCTACACAGTGCCTGGGATGGGGGTGGGGGTTAAGTCAGCTCTCTGAGGCATTTATTTGGCAAGGCAAGGACTCTGCACCCCAGCTTTCCTTTGGAGAGGAATTTTATTGTAATTTGAATTATTTATCTTTTTAAAATCAAGGTCACATGACTGAAAAACAATAGTTGGTCACGTGGGGGTCCTTCATCTTGTTTACAAACACAGGGCACATCATTTAAAGGCACAGCCTCCAGCCAGCACAGAGAGAACGCACAGCACATAGCACTGTTTTATGATAATTGATGACTACATGTTCGCACATTAGCTCACAGAGTTAAATCTACATGCAAAAACAGGTAAGCAAGAATTTATTTTTCATTGTGTTAATCATGGTGTTGCTAACATACTATGACATAGCAAACCAACAACATTTGTTCACAGAGATGCAGGGTCTTTAAAATCTCTCCAACCTCCCATTACTTAATTTCCTGTTTAGATTTTAATCTCCATCAAGGTAAAACACTGTTTTCCTACAAATAACAGATTCCTCCAGACCGGCGGCTGCAAGTGTTTACTTTGCACTGTACTGTATGAGAGGTGGGGCTGTCTATCAAGCATGGGCAAGTCTAGCATGTATGAACAGGAAAATGTTCAAACACAGAAAACATCACATTACTAGCATATATACAGTGAATTACACATTTGATGATAGAAGTTGCATTTGTCAAAGTTCAGTCTTGTATTTATGCATGCCATACAATACATCAATATGTGATGCTCAAGTCATTATATTCCCTGTCATTCCAGTTCCCACATGAAAAGCAATAAAATCAAAATATATGACAAGCAGGAGACTTAATTTCCCGTGACACAGGTTTTAGCGATGCAGTGAATTGTATCAAATCACCAACAAATCGGAACCAATTCCATTAATCCGAATTTATTTCACATTTATCATTCTAACATAAATTAAATATTAACATCTTTTTGTCAATGGATCAATTGCTCATTCCCGTGTGGCTAAGCTTAGTTCCAAGGTGCTCCTGAAAGCAACTGCATCATCAGTTTTAAACACGTTTTATACGACAAATAGTCACATAATTTCAAAATACAAGGAGTAAGAAGTAAAAGATTCTTAACCCAGGTTTTTCAAAGGACTTTCCCAGTAGGTGCTTTGTATCTCCCAGTCCAGACAAACTGCCATCTGTAATTAACACACACGTCTTGCAGTGGCATCCTCATTCTAGTTACTATTCCCTTCAAAGGTGGCAAGATGTGGGTTTAAGATTGTTTAGGCCTCTATAAAAGCAGTCTCACGCTGAGGTATCTGCTGAATAATAGTAGGACAGCCTGACTTTCCAATAGAGAACAAGGTCCACAGCATTAAACCTTTGTATGTCATGAATGGGGTTGAGGCATGTTCACTAAAGGATGCTATAGTATATCTCGCAACTGTGAAACATGAACTCCAGATTTTCTCAATGTTTGCTCTGTGAAGTGTCAGTTAAAGGAGTCTGCAGGTGTGTTTTTGTCTAAATTCAATTTCAATGGCTGAGTTAAAGGGCTAAACTGCAGACAACCAATTTAGCAGTCAGAGAACAAAGCTCAGGAGAATAGGCACCGACTTGCAGTAGCTGGAATGTTGAGATTGACAGCAGTAGTGTGGCTCCTATAGACCTGTGTGGAATACAGTTTTGGGTGGGCAGACAGAAGCCAGGATGGATAGTGTACTGGATGTACTGAAGCGAGATACTCAGGTCCCGTAGCCTTTAAGGCTCATTTGTCTTACCTTAAACATTATCCTAGAAATCCACATCAATAAATAAAAATAAAAAACACAAATACAGTACATCTACAGGCATAAATTAAATTAAGTTAAAAATAAATAATTGATCTAATACATTTTTATTATTACTATGCAATTTGGTCATTAAAAAGATGAGATAAACTTGTGCACAAACAACTATAAACGTTTACTTCATCTACACTTTACTACACTTAGACTTTACTGTTGACACTGTTATCTTCCCACTCCAGTGGAATGACTTGATAGAATTCTTGCGGGAAACCTTGACCTTTAACTTAGGATCCTGACATTTAAATTGCAGACCACTTCATTTTTAAGTCCTTGTATGTAATCATTTACTATCTGTATGGCTGTTTCTGGCAATGCACGGTATACAAGGTATACAGATCATAAAAAAGATGAGTATGTAGAAACAGTTGTTCTGCCTGGAATTTGAGGAATCACTGCAGAGAAGCCCAGTCTCCAAGTGGAATGATGAGCCTCTCGTCATCTTTGTTGGAGCCTGTGGTCATCTTTATGGCCGTTCCGGTTGTTATGGGTTCCACTTCCGCAACGTAGCTGTGGGAGATGCTGGGGTGAACGTCAAATTAAAACCGAGTCCAGTGGAATGGAAAGGGAAGAGCTGACCCCACATAGGCAATGTCATACTGCAAAAAATAGTAAAATTAAGGAAGAACTGTTTGCAAATAGTTTCTCTTCACAATGAGGTTATTTAAGCTCATGTGGTGTACTGTATGTATTATTTTTACTACAGCGACTGAAAAACTAGTCATTTCAGTTGAAAAAATTCAGTAAACAAAAACTGTAAATTGTTTTCAATTGAGTCCCACAAGACCTGATATGACACTTCTGGCTGCCATGTCGCTATGACAACTCAGAACTGTAACCTTACATATCAGGTTTCTCGGGGTTGAGTCCATGTTAACAGGGCTAATTTGTGCTTTAGCACATCTATGACAGAAATGAGTGTCAAATAGCACTACATAAATACCCCCCAATAGCTAAAATCACCATACTTATAAAAGCTCGGTTTTAACCATCCAGGTGGATGCAGCACATTGGTGGTGGAGGAGGGGAGTCCCCATTACCTGTAAAGCGCTTTGAGTGGAGTGTCCAGAAAAGCGCTATATAAGTGTAAGCAATTATTATTATTATTATTATTATTAACCTACCCAGTGCTTACTCCCAGTAGTACCGCAGGTACCAGATGGTTTCGTTTTTCAGCTGTGGTCCAAACAGAGGGTTTGCCTGGGCCAGGATCGCTATCAACCAGCTGCAAAACAGACAAACCCAAAGCAGCAGAGCAGAGTTTTTCAGTCTTTCCTCTGTCCATTTCGACAACACCGACACCTGTTTTTATATGTATTAGTTACAATAGGTTAAGAGCAAACGTGATACTATGTGCAACTAGACCTGAGATGATTGCGTCTAATCAGTCTGGATCTCCGCGACTCACAACTTTCCAGTACTATACGGCCACGAACCCCTTTTCTTGAGCCTTTCTAAATCATTCAGCGTCCCTGCCGTACATACTGTAGTATGGACATTTTCCAGTGGTTCAAATACAGTTGTGCAAGAAATAATGTTACATTTTAAAAAGGATGCATTCATACTTACAATAGGTAGCAGCATACTGCCGTCAAGATCAACATTGTGATGACAACACTAGAAATGAAAAAGGATGAATAGTTTTCAGTGGAAAACATACAGGACAAGACACTGATCGGCCAGTGACAGCGTGTGAATCATCAATAGACACAATTCGCCCAATTTAAGAGTGTGGTTTATTTTTAATTTTAATACGGATTTGCTGCTTCGGTAGGGCCTCGGTATAAAGGCAATGATGTTTAATCCCTTGAATCACAAAAAATAAATTGCTGTTTTATTTAACACATCAACAGACAAAACAGGCATTACAATACTAAGCTTAAGAGGTAAGGACAGCGGTATTAAGAAATACTGGTAAGACATCTGGCTATTTATTTAAAATAGACGTATTTACCCCCGGTTGGGCCCTTTCGGTACGAACCAGGGCGCTACACAGCCCACCAGCCCCCACAGGGTGGTGAAACAGATGATCGGCAAAGTCAGAGAATGTGAAACCATCGTTATACCACCTAAAACACCGAGAAATATTGCTTTCACGTCTATAAGTACTCTTTAAATCACACAATCTCGCAGCTCCGTTATCTCGACTCTCCTTCAAATCCTGTTGCTAGGCGGACTCATTGGAAACCACGCCTACGTACAAGTTAAAAAATGTGATTGGTCTTTTCCAGGAGAAGATTTTATTTCTATTGGATACAAATCCTATCTCTCCCTTTATTTCCCCTGGCAAACTGATGCATTTCCGGGGAATGTTTGTCAATTTCTGCCGACACTTATAAACGAAAACATCAATGATACCAAGTAAGAGTCAGAGTAAACTTGAACACACAAGGGGTTTTAATGAATTGTAGCGATTTCAAAAGAATTCCAGTTTTTTTTCCGGAATAGGGGTAGCTTTCCACAATTTTAAATTCAAAGCGCTTTATCGGCATGACCGATCAATTACAGTGTTGTCAAAGCACATTCAATTAACACATTATCTACAGACATTTACACTACAAACGTATTATTGGACATTTACTGGAACACATAAAACATTGTTGAGAGACACATGACAGGAGATCACGTCCTGTGAAGGCAGCTCCAGGTTGCCTCCGCCGCTCCCAGCAGAATTGCCTGTTCTGATTCTGGCAGGTGTGGAAACTGAGGTTTTCCTTGATCTTGCCAAAACTACACCAACACGGGAACATACGAGAACTTAACCCCCCCAAAAAAAGGAGGGCATGTGGTCCATCTATTTCGTCTGATAGTAGGTACTGTACAGTAGATCTCAGTATTTCAGTGTCTTGGATGAAGCCAGGCTATCGGCTTCAACAACGTGACTTCTTTTCTCCTTAAAGGTATCATCACCTTGTCGTGGTGAGGAGGCTGGCGTGCTCAAAGGATCTGAAGAGCTATGCCGGCGGGAGCTGAAGCTGCTGGTAGGGAAACCCAAGCCGGACAGGGTCTTCAGTGATGGGCCAGGCGAAGAGTGGTACCCTGGCACTCCAGGCTGGAGGTTGATCATAGGGTTTACACCCCTATATCGTAAAACACTGTCTGTTGCGACACGCCAACGATTAGCCTCGAAAGCTAGTTCGGTTCGAGATGCCACCTCAGTAAGTAACGTGACTGTTTAGGTTGCTCCTCACCCCCGCGTCCCTCTGTGTAAAGACGTGTTTAATGTTTTCGATTTTAAATGTCCTTCCTTGTAGTTTACATTTTTTTTTATCCTCAGGTCTGTGTCTCGCTGCTGATGCTGAAATAAATCTCTTGGTTAACTGTCATTATCTTTGAGGATTTTGAATTCTTGGATCAGGTCCTCTAGTAGTTTTCACTGTAGAAGATTAAACAAGATTCAAAGATTCAATTCCTTAAACGACAACACGTGCTGCTTCCCAGAAGAGTACTTTATGTTGGAGACGGATAGTATACTAATTCAAATTGTAATATTTTCGGGTTTGGCGAGGACTGACACAGTGATTCAGACGCTCGTTTGAATGAAAAACGGCGCTTTATTTTTCGGACGAGCGTTCGGCACAGTAAGCACAACCACAGCGAGCAGAGAGAGGGAGGGAGCGAGGGGGAGAGAGAGGAAGAGAGAAAGCAACACACTGGGGTCTATTCGGGTACAGTTACACGGGGATAGGGTGGCAATTGGGTAAAAGTATAAGAAAAGGGGTGCGGAACCAGGCATATACACGAATCCGGGCGATCTCACCAAAATGTACGCCCGTTTTGCAGTGGGTCAGCGGTTTTCCTCGTCCCCGCCCTGACTCCTGTCCTGCCCCTCGCCGCGTACCCCAGCCGGGCGCTCTTCGGCTGCAGCGCCAGGTGAAGGCGCAACAATATTGATGTGCCTTCTCATGTTGAATGGCATATACAGTAGTTTGGTGTACAACGGAGAACTCTGTGACATGTGACGCAACGTAGATTTTCGTACTACAGTAGCATCTCCAAATCTAGCAAGCTCGACGTTCAAGAGGTGACAGCGGTTACAGTCGCTAAAAGACCTGGGTTCGAGCCAATACAGTGAGGCACGAAGTAGGGTGGGAGCAGCGAGGGCACAAGCCCTAGAACCCGAATCCGTTACAATAACAAAAGGACAGACAATGAAATATGTGCTTCCATAGTACCCGTATGGAATAGCGCACTGTGGGCTTTTTAAAAAAAGTTTTTAAACACCAGAAATACAAAAACGGAGACAAAATATGAAATAAGATACAGAAATAGACACTTCACATCCAGAGGAATTTACAATTATAAAAGCTGAAACTTATACTTTTTACATATTTCCATAGTATGTCCTTTTTTACTTAAAAGAGAAGGTCTTCTTAGCTCAGCTTGCAAGACCTGGGTTCGAGCCAATACAGTGAGGCACGAAGTAGGGTGGGAACGGCGAGGGCACAAGCCCTAGAACCCGAATCCGTTACAATAACAAAAGGACACTGAAATATGGGATATTTCGAAGTCGCAAATGTAAGATACTAAGTCGGAATTCTGAGTTACTAAGTCGCAATTCTGAGATACCATAGCGCGTTTTTTTTTTACTCTCTGGCAGAAACGGGCTTCCATACTCGCCTGGGCGAGGGAGTGTACAGTAACTTTAGCTCAGCTGTCAAGTTCCCTGGTGCGAGTGGAGACGGAGGCCAGGCGAGGGGAGAGACGTGCAGAGCTGTGCGGACCTGAAGTCAAAGACCTACACAAACGTGGCAATGTGGGGACCGCCTTCGAAAAAAGCAGCGCTTTTCGCCGGGCTACTCACCAGGTGCCGGCACACGACAGTACTTAAATCCGAGTATGACGCTATAGTGATCGGAGGAGGTAAGTGTAATGGCGTGGGAGAGTTTCCGTTCTTCCTTATTGCTGTGCCTTGTCTTTTGAACATTAGTGGTGTAATCAAAGGGCATGTTGAGAAACATAAAAAAAACATTTAGTTTTACAGGTCGCTTATAGAAGGATAGTTATTGATCAATAAGTTTTATTAACCGTAGTTTGATTGGTTTAGACAACCTATTTTGCGTATGTTGAAAACGAAGTCTGCCATTCTGACAGGTTATCTGAAAGTAAACCTGTACTATATATTGGCATGAGAAAGAAAATTATATTTCTTTAATATTTGCATCGATCAAAAATAGTTATGTTGTTCTCTTTCTGCTACAACACGCATAACACTCTCCATCTACATGTCTACTAAAATACTCGTAGGCCTATACATTCGTATGGGAGCAGGTATAGGGCTCAGGAAAAGGGGTTATACAACACTTATTAACCAGAACCGGGGAAAGGTATACACACAGGACAGGGATTACAGCGCTGCACCTACTGTACACCCTGTACAAACGTTAGAGAAATGTTTTAATCGTTTCAGAAAGACATGTTTCGACATGTGTTAAACAAAAAAAAAGTGTTGAAATGTTTTTATTTACACATTTACACTTTAAATTGACTTCAGGTGTTTTTGAGAAAGTATGTTTATATGTATTAAAAGTAAAATGAATATATTAATACTACAAGTCGTTTATTTGGACAGTTTCACTTGACAGTGTAATCTGTGTGAAAAGGTAAATTCATGTGACTAAACTCGTACAATATGCCTCGCTGGATAGTTTGTGTAATAATTTATTAGGCTCATGGCAAAAGTTTATTTCCAACTACAAGCCTGGGCATCGTGACCAAAGGACGTGTTTTATTGTATTTTTTGGACTTAGGTGTGACCTGTAAAACAGCCACATAAAACATGGCATTCTGTGTTCTTGATATCCAATTGTGAAATGTGTACATTTTTACACTTAATATTTTCTGTGTGTCCGGTGAGGATACTAACCTGTAGTATTCAACGGCCAAGACAGAGTAACTTGTTGTGTGTGTTCTGCTGATTTAGTCTGGCTGAAACACCTGGCCGTGGTACAGAGATGAACTATAAACACTGTAGGGGCTTGTGGTTGAATGGCAATTTACCTCAGGTGGCAAAGTTAGGCCTCCCAGTGTCATGAGATTTGCCATTTACCAGTAAAGTTCAGTCTGAGATCCACTTAAACGACATGCAACACATACACCTGTGCATCACCTGCATCATAAACTCTCTTTATGGGCCGTGTCTGACCCAGTACAGACAAGCAGATTCATGAATTCCCAACCTGTTAATAATGAGCACAGTCTGTTGCACATTTAAAAATCTTGCAAGCTGAGTGTTACGGATGTCTAAAAACAGGACGAACTGTGGAGAGGCAGGAGAGCAAAAATGACCGTTATGCTTAGTGGCGGAACGGGAAAAAGGCCCGGGCTGGTTCGTGCAAAGAGTTCAGGAGTGCCGTATAGAAACCCATGCCCTTGGGTAGCAGCCGTGGGGCGACCTGGTGCTAGGCGGGTCTCAAGACATCCGAACGTCAATGCTGAGCACTGACAACTGAAAGAGCCAGAAATATATAGCCCCAGAGAGCGAGAAACACTGGAAGGACAGCCAATAACTGGAAATGAGAGACAGGACAGAGAAGGAGTGCCCTCTGGCTGCAGAGGGCGTGACACTGAGCAGTGCTTTCTTGAGATGGCCTAGTGTCAGGCTGTCAGATATTTCTTGAAACTGACGAATCATGAAAGCAGAAGCATTAGACCTGTCCTCAGATCCAGCACTGACTCCCTTCTGTTCTCTGTCATTTCAGGACACAATGGACTGGTAGCAGTAAGTAGACTTTTCAAAGTTTTAATTGACAGATTTGACCTTTTTACCCCATTATTCATTCGTATCATTCCTCGCCCACTATCTGGATTCCTAAAATGCGATTTGGTTGCCTGCCGTCTGTTGAGATTATCAGGGGTTATGAACCTCGAGAGTTCTGGATTTTCAGCTCTATTGTTGAAACAGTGTTTACGCTTTCCGAGTGAGGCATGTGTTTGGTGCCTGACGCTGTGCTGCGCGCCTGGTTGTGCAGTGTGTGGCTGAGGCCAGCTCCCAGCTCTAACGTGTTGCTGTTCAGGCAGCCTACCTGCAGAAGGGAGGTGTGAACACAGTGGTTCTGGAGCGCCGGCACGTGATCGGAGGAGCAGCGGTGACGGAGGAGCTCTTTCCAGGTGAGGCGTCCCTGCACCTGCGTCACATGGCAGTGTCCAGCTGCACGGGTTAATGAAGGGATAGATGCAGAACAAGAGAGAGCAGATAAAGGGGTCTCTCAGCAGGATCTGGATAGCTTGGTATATCTGGCAAACAGAGTGACTGTCTCCATTTGCGAGACCGAGTGCCTCATTGCCCCTTTTTTCCAGGCTTCCGGTGCTCTGTGGCTTCTTACGTGCTCAGCTTGCTCAGGCCTCACATCTACCGGGACCTGGAACTGAAGGTAAGGAGGCTTTGGAAATTATTTGAAAGCACAGATACCTCAGAGTTGGCGGCAGGGTGGCCCAGTTGTTAGGATTGCTGCCTCACAGCGCTGGGGCCCTGGGTTCAGTTCCGGACCTGGGTTGCTATCCGTGCGGAGTCTCCGTGATTTCCCTGTGTTCGCTTGGGCTTCTTCCGGGTTCTCCAGTTTCCTCCCACAGCTAGATACTGTGGAGATAGTGGTAGGTCAAGTGGCTTCTGGGAAGATTGGCCCCGACGTGAGTGTGTTCGTGTTTGTGTCTGTGTCTGTGAGTGTGTGTCTGCCTTGCAATGAACTGGCGTGCTGAGCAGGGTGTCTCCTGCCTTGCGCCCTTGCCAGGGTAGGCCTGGCATTATTTTCTGAGATAGGCATCCTGTATTGGATGAAGCAGTTCGAATGGATGGTACCTTAGATTTGGAAATTCAGGTCCATAAAAAAAGAGTTCCGTAGCTGAGAGTTTCACTAGGGTGGTGCCATGTTTATTTGACTTATAGTATAGGACAGAGAAATGACAACAGAGGACAGAAAGACTAGACTTTCTGTCCACTCTTTACATGGACAGAAAAACCAAAACAGAAATTATGCAAGATGGACTTTTTTACTCCGTACTGTATATTTGTGAAAGTCTACTTTAATAATAACTTTAATTACACTTATATAGCGCTTTTCTGGACACTCCACTCAAAACGCATACAGGTAATGGGGTCTCCCCTCCACCACCACCAATGTGCAGCATCCACCTGGATGATGCGACGGCAGCCATAGTGCGCCAGAACGCTCACCACACATCAGCTATTAGTGGGGAGGAGAGCAGAGAGTAATGAAGCCAATTCATAGATGGGGATTATTAGGAAGCCATGATTGGTAAGGGCCAATGGGAAATTTGGCCCTGGGATTTTTAATGACCACAGAGAGTCAGGACCTCGGTTTTACATCTCATCCGAAGGACGGCACCTGTTTACAGTATAGTGTCCCCATCACTATACTGGGGCATTAGGACCCATGTGGACCACAGGGTGAGCACCCCCTGCTGGTCCCACTAACACCTCTTCCAGCAGCAACCTTAGTTTTTCCCAGGAGGTCTCCCATCCAGGTACTGACCAGGCTCACACCTGGTTAGCTTCAGTGGGTTGCCAGTTGTGAGTTGCAGGGTGATATGGCTGCTGGCTATGGCTATGGATATTTAAGGACTCCAATATAATTTTGAAGTCTCTGATGGAATTTTGTAAAGAATATTAATATTAAGGAAAAGGCTGTTTGGACAAACATGCCTTAAAAGCCTGTCTGGGTCTGATTCTTTCAGATAACATGGAGAAAAGGTTGAACTTTAACTCCGAGCTAGAGAGCAAAGTTCATAATCAGTCACTGGTTCTGTAACTCATCACTCCTTTTACTGTCCTACTAGTAGTCAATACTGGGAATTAATAGCCATAACTAAGACCTCTAGAGGGCGTTAAACAGTGAGAAATATATTTGTATACGTAAGCTTTGAGATGGCGGGAAGGTAAATTCCAGGGTAAAGTTTGAAAAAGAAACTGTGAACATCTGAGTAATGAAAGTTGGTTCAGGCAAGTGAAAATGTTAACCCTATACCAGACTCTCTGTGTTCATTTGGCAAAGCAAAAACTTAATTGTACAGAGCACTGTTATTTTACCACATAGCTACAGTACATCACTATACTATTTTATAAAATATCTAAGGAGCTGTATATGGAAATCAGCAAAAGAGAACATTTATGATCTTATTATATTTAGAAAACACATTTAAACTTTTTTTTTTGCATGGCACTGTTCTTCTGTATTTGATTTATGCAAGAGAATTTCAGAAATGATGTGAATTAAAATATACAGTAGGAATGATTATGATGATATACTCTTATTTGACATTAATTTAATTCCTGAAGGGTTTTTGTATTGGCTTTTCGTTTGTAAATTTGTTAGAAAAACAAAATGATAGAACAAGGCAATTACTTTTGGGTGCTGTATGAACTTCTGTTTGTTCCACCTCATTCGTAATTGAAATACAGCTGACAGTTAATATTGATTGTCCCCAAAACTGTTTGATTCAGCATTTTATCCTCCTGTTACCTAATTTCCCCTCTACTGCTTGTTGAGTGAGAGCTGTACTGACAAAAATATTTTCAGCATAAAACAGATGTGTGATGGACTGGCAGAAAATAGCACATGTGGCATACAAAAATGATTTCCATTTTCCAGCCTGATCTTTGTGGATCTCAGAAGCCAAGCAAGGCTGTGTCCGTTGAACTAATAAAAAATACCTGGTTGCTTTTCTTAGTGGACCAGTAGGTGGCACTCCTCTCTCTCGACCGGACACACTGTGCTGTAGAGAAGGTGGTGCCAGATAGAAATATAATAGACTTAATCTAAAGCACAGTTTTGTTTGGAGAAAACATCTTGGATTTACAGCTGAGAATACCATACATATATTCAGAAACTTAAAAATGGCCTTGACCCTTCTCTTTCCCACTCCCAACAGAAACATGGTCTGAAGGTGTACCCGAGAGAACCCCACGCCTTCACCCCCTTGCTGGAGGAGGGAGCGGGGGGGCGCCCCCCTCGATCACTGTTGCTGGGGGGGGACATGGCACAGAACCAGCGAGAGATAAGCAAGTTTTCTGAATTGGATGCCAAGGTAACGTCAAAACAAGCTCACAGAAAACAGATTTTCTCTTCAATTGCTGAAGCGCAGGCCTGGGTAGGGTTTGCAAGATTGAGGCCTCACTCTGGTTTGATTTTACAGTTTAACAACTTACAGTTCAGTACTTAGTTAGAAATATAGTGCTCAGTGCATTTCATATTACAGTACATTTCTCGTATTTATGGCTTTTATAGAAAAGTCTGTAAAATCCACAAAATAAGAAAGTCTTTTCAATGTAATAAAAATGCCTTGCTTGTGTTAAATTTATGATGAATAAGCTCTAGTGTGAAACTATCAAAAATGATTCTACAAATAAAATAAATCATTAAAACTTTTGTTTTCAAAACGAGCATCCATATGATGAGAAGAAGTCACTCAACAGGTGGTTGTCTGTGCACTGTATCTCGGCCCCTTCCCACAACCCTCTGTCCCAGGCCTACCCTGTGTACCAAGCCCACATGGATAATCTGGCGAGCGCCATAGAACCGCTGCTGGATGCCATGCCTGTCAACATTCCTGGGATCACAAAGGGGTCCCTGAAGAAGAGACTGTCAGCACTGAGGACACTGAGGCCACTGCTGCAGACTGGTACAGAGACGCTGGAGTCTGTCCACACTAACAAGCAGGGGAAGACATAAACTTCTTGTCTTCCACAAAGAAACTTTCAGTATCAGCTGAATTCTTTCAATTGTTCACATATGTTCTGAATGTTTAGTGAATGTTTTGAGCGAAGAAAAACATGAAAACCCATCTCTATTATATACTGCTCTAGTGGCTGCTAGAAGCTCTCAGTCCAAAACATGGGAGTTTACCGGCCAGTAGAGGGCGCCAGGCTCGATTAGTCGACGTGTCTGCTTCATTTCCTTGTTGAGATTTTTCACTCGTATTTTTTATAAGGTCTAAAACTTGGAAAGAACATCCCTGAATTCTACGAACTCCTAACAGCGCCTATAACAAAAGTAAGCAGTTTTTTAATTTAGATTTTTCTTCAGTCTGGAAGATTGAACTGGAGGTATTGACATGCAACAGTAATCCAGAGCAGAATAAGCTCACATTTATCACATTTTGATGGTGAGGTCACTGCTAAAAATCATGTCTCAGTTATCTTCAAGCCTAAGTATTGCAATATTTTAATGCATTGGTGATAATTTAAATATTTAAGTCTTATTAAACACACAGTGGTTTACGACCATTTTATCATTGAGAAAAAATGTGCTATTTTTAATAGCTTTTAAAATGAAAGGCTTTAATGCTAGCTGAAGTGTCTATTGATGTTCAGGTTTTCCAAGATGTTTTAACTAAGGTTATTTTCCAAAAAACAGGGAAAAATAGGAAAATATGATATGAGCAAGATCAACTGTATTACATTTTATGTAGCTCACAGCCCCAGTGAACTACTGTGGCTGGGGAATGTGGATTTGCAGTTGAGAAAGAAATGTTCTGGTGGAGGTGCTGACGGGCTGCTCTGTGCTCACTCAGATCCTGGACCGCTGGTTCGAGTCGGAGCCGCTCAAAGCCACACTGGCCACGGACGCTGTGATTGGCGCCATGCACAGCCCCAGGACACCCGGCGGCGGGTGAGCAACTGCTCTTCCCACAATTCCTCCTTCTAGTGCCTGTTTGACTGCGAAAACAAGAGAAGTGGAAAACTAGGCAGAAGACACTTATAACCAAAGGTAGAAGACACGTCTTTACCCAAAATGTCAATACTTTCAAGAAACAGCAGGATGAGATCCTGGGATCAATTAACTGCTACCTACAGTAGCAAACAAGCTAGTGGCTCCTCCTCTTGTTTCTAACCGTTCTAATGTTCCAGCTGCCGGCGAGTAAGCAGAAAAGCGCTCATTTTTAAACTTGTGAGTGCTTCACTTTGGCTTCCTCTGCACATCCTGCCTTAGCTGGAGAATGGCTTTCATAGTACTGAGACTCTAGATGAGGCGCACTTTAGATTGGTCAACACAGAAGTTGTTGTTGAGGGTAGCTGGGATCAACTGACTGTCTTTTGCCAGCTGGAATGTGTACTGTTGTTGTATCTGTGTGTTTAACCTTCCTGCCCAACACCTTTCTCACAGTGTCAGTTTCTTGCAGTTACGTGCTCCTGCACCACGTGATGGGGGAGGTGGAGGGGAAAAAGGGCGCTTGGGGCTATGTGGAGGGGGGCATGGGGGGTGTGTCGCAGGCCATCGCCAGTGCTGCCCGTGCCCACGGAGCTGCCATTTTCACTGAGCAGGTAAAGAGGCCGGCTCCTTCCTGCTGCGTCCATTATGTGGGTCAAGAGGCTGGACATTGCTCCTCGTTCTGTCAGAACAGAGTGTGTGTCCTTGTAGCAGCGTCGCTGAGGGTGGTGTCTCTCTCTCTTTCTGTATCAGACAGTGGAGCAGGTTCTGGTTGGTCCCGATGGGTCCGCAAAAGGGGTTGTTCTGAAGGACGGCACCGAGATCCACAGCAAAGTGGTTCTGTCCAATGCCACCCCACATGTCACCTTCAGAGAGCTCACTCCTCAGGTTGTGACTCCCTGGCACAATTCACCCAGTCCGTCTTCCTGTGACTCCTTATGTACCCTTTCCCCTGTTCTTGGTGTATGTGGCTTGTTTCAGTGGTTCTGGCAGCTGGGATGGAATGAGTGTCTCTAAGGTGTGCAGTCAATACTGTTTTATTCCTTGTAGGACTCGCTGCCACCAGAATTCATTAAAGCCATCTCTCAGATTGACTATGCCTCTCCTGTCACCAAGATAAATGGTAAGCTCAGAGCAGACGAAAGGCTTTGGCTTGTTTCACTTCTTTCCTTGAGAGCTACATGCGTTCCATAATGAAGTCCAATCTTTTATGATGTACCTAATCTTTCAATTTTTTTTATCCCATCCCACTGTAATTCTTTTTCTTCTCAACTCTCACAGTTGCTTTGGACAGTTTGCCCAATTTCCTGGCTGCCCCCAACACACCAGACGGGAGGCCTGGCCCACACCACCAGTGTTCGATCCACCTGAATTGCGAGAGCATAGAAGTGTTAGAGCAGGCATACCTCCAGGCCACAAAGGGGCGCCCTTCCACCAGGTCAGTTCGGACACAAGCCAAGGAGAAGGACGTGGTTTCTAAACTGTTACCACAGCTAATTCTGAGCTTGTGGTGTCCAGGTTGCATGACATCAAACTGCCTACAGTAGAAGAAATCAACAAGAGCCACACCCCTCCACAAATAGCATACCGATCAAAATGAAATTGTAAAGTTCATATTGTTAAGTACAATTATCCATTAAATTTAAATTTTAAAAAGCGGTTTACAGGTAATAGGGACTCCCCTCCACCACCACCAATGTGCAGCCCCACCTGGATGATGCGACAGCAGCCATAGTGCACCAGTACACTCACCACACACCAGCTATCAGTGGGGAGGAGAATAGACTGATGAAGCCAGTTTATAGATGGGGATTATTAGGAGGCCATAATTGGTAAGGGCCAATAGAATTTGGCCAGGGTACCAGAGTAACACTTCTACTCTTTTTCTGAGAAACACCCTTGGATTTTTAATGACCACAGAGAGTCAGGACCTCAGTTTTACGTCTCACCCGAAGGTCGGCTCCTTTCAAATCCCCTAAATTTTGAACCACTTCCCGTGCAAGACGGGCCCCCTCTCGTTTGTAACCTTGTTCCCCCTTCCGCCCCGCCAGACCCATGCTGGAGTTGTGCATCCCGTCTGTGCTGGACCCCACTCTGGCGCCCCCTGGCTGTCACGTGGTGTCTATCTTCAGTCAGTTCACCCCCTACTGGCTGGAGGGCAGGGCGTGGAGGCCAGAGGACCGGGATCAATACGCCGACGTAGGTGAGAGGCAGCAGGAAGCAGCTGGGACTCGGCATCAAGACGCAGAGAGACGGTGGCAAAGTTATCAGACCACTTTCAGTCTGGAGAATGTTCTGTCAGGTTTCCGGAGTCCAGAGTACTTATTAGATAAAAGCAGTGGATTGCGGGACTAACCTTAGATAAATGCAAAGATGAATCTGGTTTAGGTTAATCTTTAGTGCATGTTGTCTGAACCGCAGTGAATAGTTATTTTCTAAATTATAATAATTATGTTTCTTTGAAATGTATTATTTTTAATAATTCATTTTAGGCCTAGCCCTCCTTTTTATTTGCCTGTATATTGGTGAAGTTTTTAAAGACGTCTTCTTGTTTTGTGTTTGCTCAAGTGGGATTTTCCAGTGAATTTTACACACTTCAGTGGTTTTGTTACTACGTGCACTGAGAGGAGCACTTTCATTAGTTTCACTTCCAGGCAGTTGGAAGTTTCTCAAAACTTAAAATCTGCTGTCTGGTGGCGGTAAACTTGAATTAATGTACACTCTCAAACCCACAGTAGCTTTTAGGCTTCATTAATAAAAGGGTAGTGAACATTTAACTCATTGCTCATTTTCGAGGCAGTCATATCAAACCTAACCTCATAAATTAAATTACAAATCTGCACATTGGATGCTGCACATTGGTGGTGGTGGAGGGGAATAAATATATATTAACCTATATTTTCCTGTTGAGCACTGTTCTGTCTTTTGTGGGAAGCAAAGCATCTGCAATTGTGGTTGAAATGCAAAAAGAGAGCAGGAAACCCAGTTTGTCCTGCTCGGTATGAGGTGTGTTGTGAGGGCTCAGTGGGATCTGTATTTCTGCAGTTTTTGACTGGATTGAGCGCTATGCCCCTGGCTTCAAGAACTCGGTAGTGGGCAAAGAGGTGCTGACCCCACCTGACCTGGAGAAGATCTTCGGGCTGACAGGGGGGGTGAGTATCAGGAGGTGAGGTGTTCTGTGTGCTGGTATGAGAGACGGGCCAGGAACCTGTGTTTCAGATCTTTGTATCTCTTTATATTGTGTTTAGAATTGCTGTACATTTTTACAGTTTGAACAGTGCAGGACACAAGCTTATAGTAAGAGAGGGGACATGACTACAATCTGAACTATGTATGTGAGTCAAAGTAACATTACATTTGACCAGGTTTTTAATTTACACCCTGACTGCTCATAAAAGCTATGTCTTTTTCTGGTGCTGATATGAACAGTATTAGGACACTGTATTACTACGGAAAAAAAGCCTTTCCTAATTTCCAAGCTATTGTTAAGCGGCTCTTAAGACTCACTTTTTGAATGTTTTTAAGTAAAACTTGAATGCTCAATCAACAATCAATATATTTTTATGATTGAATTATTATAATCTATATACTTATAACTATATATAATATATAGTTTCATTATAATTTATCTATATTATTATTTTTATTTGATTTTCTAACAGTTAACTTCTTTTGCCCATAAAAGGGTGCAAAAGTGAGCATTCAAGTTTTGATTTAAAATATTTACTTATATTGACTTTACATATCATATGGAAATCAGGAAAACAGGACATTGAAATGAATGAATACTTTTGCAAGGCTGTCATACACATCTTTAGGACAAAGCAGTAGAATCTAGACGTTGATCTTACTTGAAAGGTTTTTGTGGGTATTTGACAATGTGGAGAGTTTAAGAAAATGTAGCAGGTTTGGGACAATATGTTACTAATGAATGTGTTAAAGATTGATTTGGATATTTGAAAACACACATAGCATTACCATTAAGAGGACCATGCCACATTACTCAATACCCAGAGTCACTGCCTGTAGAGCCATCGCTACACAACATGTAGTTAGCTTTTTTTGCAATTGATTAACTTCATATGAGACAGGCTCTTCTGTGGGTCTTTTTGAGAGTGGTCCCTTACAGAGATCGGTGAGATGAAGGGGGTTCTGTACAGCCATCTGCTAATTTAAATTGAGATTGTATTGGCTGCCAACGGGGAAAAAAAGCAGCCCATAAAATGTGGAAAAGATTTGAGAAAATATTCAGATGACAGACATGGCTTGTGTTGCCTGCGGTCTAGATTGCTCAGACAGAGTTTAAGACATGGCTTCAATAAAGAATGCGCAGTCACTCTGTGTCTTTGGGAAAGAATGACCTATGTACAAAACTTGGCCTTGAAAACCAGTTTTCCAGATTGAAATTCCTTTCTGATAACAGGAGTGCAGTTTATGTTTCATTTCTTTTCTTTCAGAATATTTTTCACGGAGCAATGTCACTGGACCAGCTCTATCTGGCACGGCCCTTGCCATCCTTCTGTGACTACCGCTCACCCGTCCGAGGGCTGTATCTGTGTGGGAGCGGAGCCCACCCAGGTCTGTTGCTGGACAGCAACCCTTTAGAAAAACCTCACTGTTCGCAAAATTGTTTACCTTAAAAGGATCCGGGGCACATGCAACCTTGAGAAGTGACTTATTTAAAGCTAATGTCAGATTCTTTTATAAGAAATGTTTTCTGGATTAAGAGATAATACATTGATCGCCATATCATTTCCTTGACTTTTCAACAGGCTTTTTATCTATCAGTGTCAGAAGCAGATGGCTGATATTTTCGGGCACATCATTTACAATGATTTGCAGACTGTCTGCGGTTTGAACAAGTATCTCAGAGAGATGAATCAAAAGTATGTGAATATGAGATAAAGCGTTGCAAGAGCAGTTTATGTCTGATGACTGTGTACTGCTGCCTTAGTAGGTAATGCAAATATCTTCCATTTTGGGTCATGGTTAATCTCTCTCCCTCTGTTTCTCTGCCCCTGTGTGCCAGGCGGAGGAGTGATGGGCTCAGCAGGATGGAACGCTGCCCTGACAGTCCTGGCTGACCTGCAGAGAGGACGATCTTAGGCTGGGAGGGAGCTTTAGATGTAGTCCTGTCATGCTGCAGCACCACTGTAGAGTTCTGTCCTCTGATGGACCATAGTTCAGGGGTCTCCAACCCTGATCCTGGAGTTCCAGCAGATTTTGAAGGTCACCATTCAATTGCCAGTTTTTAAATATAAGGAAAAAATCCATTCTGATCAATTACATATAGACAATTTGCTCAAATAGCTACATTTGTTAAATTAAGGAATTTAGAGATCATTTAGGACTAAATTCTAAGTACCCTTTAGCCAGAGGTCTCTTAATTGAACAGATTTTTAACAAAATCAACTTTATTCCACAATGTATATCAGTCTTACACTGAGTAAACACTCTACAGTAACATGAAATGTCAATTAAGTTAAATAAAACTTAATAAAAAGTTCTGAAAAAGGTAATCGATCTGTTTCAATCCTTTCGCTGTGCAGGTGGATGCCCGGGCTGGATTTGCACAATTAAAGAGTCCCCCCAAGCCCTACTGCCTGCTGTCCGTGCGCTCTTTTCTGTGTCCCGGCTCTGAAACTGTGCTCATCCAGTCGTCCACAGGAGCTCAAAGGGACAGCTTTTTCCTCCTCACTCCCAGTACAGGGCCCACAGTCCTTTCCAGCACTCCTCTGCCATAGAGACACCCCATTTGATTACTCGTTTGATTCATCAGTATCTTACAGGCTTTGCCCATCTTTAGAAAGAGGTGAGGTATGAGACCGGGGCTGTCCAGGACGAGGGATGGAGACCCATGCCCTAGACTGTCCATTCTGATTTGGAGTCCACACCTGGATTTTTCTGGGAAACATTATTTTATTTCTAGTTTCATTCTGCTTAAGTGTCACATCTTATTATTTATGCAGTATGAGTGTTGCGAAGGGAGTTCACAGGTCATTATGCAAGAGGAACAGAGATGTTGAGGATACAAGTGCCGTGCGGAAATGTCCTTGTGATAGGATGACGTTGTTTTCCTTTTTCTCATCTTCAGTTGACTGTTTTTAAAGCCAGAAAGTCTCTGTTATTGACAGATGGCAATGCAATAAACCCTTTGTGAATGTAGACTCCAGTTCTAATATATTTATTTAATGGAGTGTCTAAAACATGCAGCTCCAACCCTCAATCCATCAGCTTTTATTGGCAACCATAAAATCACCAACTTCCAGAGACTTTGAACAGCTCGATTGTGATTAATTGTAGGTGGCTTGTTGAATTATGTAGTTTAGAGATTCTTTTGACCAAACATTTGGTGTGGCCACCAAGGACCATAGTTCTGTTTATAACTGAACACATTACTTGCCTAACTGATCAATAGTTTACACATATTCCTAATTGTAAGAAACATTTGATGAAGGGTGATGTGTAAAACTAGACTGTTGGTCTAAATTATTGCTCTATCATTATAATTAGAGCAACACTGACAAAAACAATACGACTACTTTAGGTTGAAACGGACGTTATCTATTGAGAAAAAAACACTTTTCTCTGTATTTTAACTTTAAAATAAAGTACTAGAAGTCTATTTGTGTCGAGGTCGGTGAAATACGTGCAATTCCGAGGATCTTCATTTCCAAAGCCTCCTGTTTCAAACAGTACAAGACATGCGGTAATGTCATAAATTATATGACAGCGGCTCTAGTTACCTGTCACCAGCGCACATCCCGTCGGCCGCTTTAAGTTAAGGCTTTATTAGTTTCCCTAAGGTGGACTCGAGGTTTTGCCAACTGTGTGGGTGTGTGTGTTTATTCTACACCTACTGGCCCTTTAAGACGCTGACGGGGGTGGAGGAGGATCAGGCTGGAACGCTGACGCCAAACGCGCTCAGGAAGCGTAGGAACCACAGATTCCCTTAAAGCTTCCTTTTCCAACTTTCTGTTTCAACGTATTTATCCTTTTTAAATTTAAGTTTCGCTGTTGTTAATAATGCTGGATGGTCGCACTGATGAGGTTCACCAAGGATATACGCCGGCTTCTGGGAATCGGCAGCGGTGAGGATGTTCTTAAGACTTACCAGATTTTTTTAAACCAGTGCTTTAACGCTTTCCAGCTTTGTGCTGGTGTGTCTTCATTGTAATCCTGTCATCGCCTCGCGTGTGTTCCTCTGTAGGGAGAGCTTGCTCGCAGTCTGTTAGGAGCAGGAGAACTGAAACAGTATGCAGTGATTTTATTTAATGCGCTCCATAGTCGCTTTGACTGAAGAAATCGAACTTAAAAAAACAACAACACAAAAGCACACTAATGAATTGTTGAGAAAAATGTCATAGTGCATGATTAGTAATACTGAGGAAAATAAAAAGGTGATATACTTTCAAAAAGGCGTTTTAACTTAGTATTGCTTGTACTGTACATTGCAAAACGTCTCGGAATATTTGGGTTGCACTGTTCTGTGTGATGTGGTGAGTCACATCAGTGTTATCGGTGGATAATTAAGATTTGTGACTGTTCTAAATGCAGTACATGGACTTAAGTACAGTATTTGCTCTATGTATCTTTAAATCAAAATGAATAAACACAAACTATTGCAAGCCTATCAGAGAAAATTGCCGCCGGTGTTGTCCCAGATTTTAATTGATTTCTTAGACTCTTTCAGCACGCTGTAGTCATTTTAAACTTGAACTCTTTGGACAAACGAAAGGGATTCTTTAATGTCGAAGTGCGACGCGTAGTTTCGCTTGCAGCGGTGTTTTAATGGGGCCTTCGAATCTTTCAAGTCCTCTTGACAGGCAATTCAAAGCGTCTTCGCTTGGATGGGTTAAGCTTTTAAACATCAACTTTTAAACAACACTGCGTTTGAAGTCGAAGGCACTGCACGTGGAGCAAAGCCTTATGAAAGTGTTTTGGGAAATGCTTGTTAACTGTTTTATAAACTTGGCAGTTTTTTCCTTCAAACAGTTTTATAGTCTGGTGTGACATATCGCCGACAAACTAGGACGGTGCAGATTTTGAATGACTAGATGATTGTTGAATGTCGCTTAATTTTCGTGATGTTCCTGTTACCATTCGCTTTTACCTGTTGATTTAGTGTACCAGTTCATCGAGTTTAATTTGTAAAAATCGGCTTCTTTATTTTTAAATCGTTCTTTGTAACCTTTTCCGTCTTCCAAACCTTTCATCACAACCACTATGGGACCTGCTGTAGTTAAACGATGATTCCTGGGTTTTTTTAAGACTTCAGAATATTTTCTATTTTAGTTGGTATGGTTAGTGCGTTGGAGAGATGAGCCACGCCAGCCAACTGGAGAGCGTGAATGTGTGCCAGCGCCTTGTGTATCGCCCTGATGTCAGTCAGTGAGGAGTCATTGCTCAGAAATGTACGTGTCTAGTGTTTATGTCGTAAGCTAAGCTATTTTCGTTCTTTGAAGGACTGACTGAATTAAATCAAGCCGATTGCATTTGGGGCAGTGTGATGGTTAGTGTTACAGTCTCATAGCTCTCGAGTTCTGGAAAAGGGCACCTTTTTGTAAGGAGTTTGCATGTTTCTCCCTTTTTATAGCATGGTTTTTAACTGGGTTATTGTGCCCTGAGTAGAAGCCAGTTTCACTTAGTGTCCACTAAACTCTGTGATCAAGTCTGCACAAAGATCCTGCTCTGACCTAATGTGGTCAGGAAGCTGGCTGGACCAACAGCAGTTATCAGCAGTTTTCTCCATGCCATGGAACTTGACAACAAAACTGTGTTACCTGTCAGTCTTGTCACTCGGCCCATACCTGCCTTCAGCACTGCTCCTGCTTGGAAGACCTTACTGTATGTGGTTGTGGACCTTGATTTGAAGGTTTCTATCAGCTGCCTGCTTAAAAATAGCGCACTACTTGTGTATTTTCTGCACTGTAATGAGTGACCTTGTTATTCCTGGACTGGATGTTTTTCGAGAGCTGGCAAATTTCCTTAACGAAGCCAAGCTTATACTTGATAAAACATAACAGTAGGTTGTTTTTTTTTTGGCTGCACCATTCTGTTTTGTGGAATTTCCTTCTGAGAATCTGCCCCTCCTTATTAATAGTAAGCACTGTTTTATGAATGCTGCGCTATATTTCTTAAGGTTACTGGTGGAGTGTCATTATCTTGAACAGCCAAGATCATTTTTCAGTGTCCTGCATCGTGATCCCTTAACGCACGCATCTCCAGATCATTGCGCCTTGGAGCAGGTGACCCAGTATGTCCTCTGTATTCCAAGAGGAAAGTCTTAATCCTGTAGGTGCTGCCCGACGAAGGGCCATGAAGCAGCCATGAGAAAGAAAGGAAAATGACAAGTCCAACTGCAGTAACACTGATGGAGCTGTTCCTAACAGGCCTGAAACCTGTAGTGTGTTGTGAGAGATCAAGCAAGGATTGAGGATCAGGAAGTGTTGAATGATGAGATGCTGAATTCCTGACAAATGAGTTCATGTGCAACTGTAATTTATCCTTTTTCCATCTCAAGAAGACAATGGCCCTCTATTTATTGTCTTTCAAATGCTGGCTGTTGATTGCATGGGTTCACATTCTTTTACAGTATAACCAACAACGACGTTCTTTCAATAGGGCTATAGTGATGTATGGCTTTTTCAAGGTTTCAAGATGTCTGCCATCTTAACAATCCCGTGTTCCCGCTCTTGGTTCTAAAAGAGTTTGCTTGCCAAGTGAAAAGTCATCCAGTGGCGCTCATCGAACCCTAGAGCTGCTATGTCTGTGGTTTTATAAGCTATAGAAATATAGGATTCCTACTGGGTGCCTGAGTACTATTGTGCTCAGTCTGGTTACTCAGAGATTTGTCACCACATTAACTCTGCTTGCTGCAGGGCAACTGCTCACAGATAACTGACGTAGGCTAGATTCATTATATAAGCTCATTTGCTCCTCGCAGGACATAATGCGTTCACATTATAGCGGACTGGACGCTTGTAATTCAGTTGAACTGTACTTAAAAGTCCTGTGATGCAACAGGGTATTTAACAGTACTAGAAAATGTTTAGGTAATAGTGAAAGTGGCAGATTCAATCTGTTCATGGTCTTGAAATGAGAAAAAAATCAGTCATAAAGGCAGAGTAGGGAACAACCTGGGGATTTTGCTTTGCAGAACTGTGCTCTAAAGGAAAGCTCCAACCACAAGGTTAGAAATATGGCTCTGTATTTCAGCTGGGAATTAATTGGAAAATCACTGGTAACAGAAACAAAATGAAACGGGCCGACAAAAAGGACATTTTTGTTGTTGATGTTGTTATATTTATAGTTAAGTGTTGGTTTAGTACCTACGGCGAAACAATTTTAGTTTGTGTACTGTGCCTTAGGTATGAGTTCATGACACTGTGTGCTTAGGGTGATATTCAGATTCGTACTACACAGAAAGTGACACAAATGTATTTTATATTGTCTTTAAAATGGTTAAAAATTGATCTTTTTCGCCTTGGGCAGGGAAGACTATAACGGGACCCAATTCAAGTATTTAAAATCCTTGAAAAGCTTTTAAAAAGGCATTGGAAAAATCAACCCCAGCATTTTTCTTAAGAATCAAGAGTGACGCATGAACCCTAGGTAACAAATGGAAACGGCAAGGAAGTGCTTTTGAAACTGAGCACAGGAGGTACAGTATTTCTTCACACAAGTTCTAGGAGTCTAGCCAGGTTGTTAAAGGCAGTATCTTGGCTCCTTTTAAGAAATGCCTGCATGCAATCTTCGTTCATCTGGTTACTAGTAGCTAATTGAGCCAAATGGCATCTAACTGTTCCTTTGAGTCTTCAGATGGGTTTAAGTTGTGGGTTTAGAAATGGTTTACTACAACCTATTGATTAAGCCTGCTAAAGATGGCGGTTGGAAGAGAAGACTGGTTTTGTGTCCATAGGCTTTTCATTGCTGTATTGAGTTTGTCATAAGATCTAAGAATTTTTAGGCTCATCCATCTAACTTCAGGTTAGTTGTTAGTAAGTAAGAGCTCCGTCATCTCAATTTGTCAGGGAATATTTAATAAAAAGAGAATTTATTGCTGGAATGTTTTGTCAAATGACCAGGAATTTCAGCATAGCCTCTTATTTCGAGGAACTTGAAGTTTCTTTGTCCAAAAAAAGGCTACCTCTAAATGCTACTGGATAACATGTCAATGAAAATGTACCTTCATACTTTGGGTATTTAAGAGGCTTATAAGAGTAGATTATGAATTTTAGTTCCACAAGACGTTTTGCTGTTCAGTGTGCATTGCAGATGGTGTCACAGGTGGTCAGTATATTAATCATGCATTATGATATCTGAGTTCTTGACAGAATGACCCTCATAAACCCTTATAAGACTGCTGCAGTCAGGCAGACCATTCTCACATCTGTGGCCAGTACCATTGGAGTGATTTAGCAATATTTTAAACTATGAATTCCTCTCCTGAAGGCTGTGCACCTCTTGTGCCTCACGTGATCTATATTCCTGACATTTTCTTTTTGTTCAAGGTAGCAATGTCCTGAAATTGTATACAGAAGGAAGATAACCACAACTGTCCATGTCTGTGATAGTTATTCAGTGTGGGGGCTGTCCTGCTTGCCATTGGAGAAATATACTTCTTCACAAGACAGCAGAGAATGGAAGAGCGATGTGGAGTATTGTCCCTGTGCTGAAGCCAGTGGACATTCGTTAAAAAAAATAATGAAATTGAGCAGCTGGAGCTGGGAGCATCATCAGATCTTCTGAAAATGAAACTTGCTGGCCAAGCAGAAACTAAAAACAAGAAGCAAACATTGTTTGTGTGTGGTGTGTTAGATGCTTAGTTGAACAAATGCTACAGTTCATGACAGGAATTTGCTGGTTAAGTACAGTGGGTATAGAAAGTCACCACCCCCTTTCAAAATGTTCACCTTTTGTTGCCCTAAAGCCCAAAAAGAAGACAAATAAAATCAGACTTTTTCAAGTTTTATTTACAAATTGTACCTTGCAACATCCAAGTGAAAAATTAAAGCTACATTTCTGAAAAATAAAAAAATAAAAAAGTAGAATAACTGGGTTGGGTAAGAGAATCCCCCCCCCCCGTGTTAATACTTGGTGGAAGCACCTTTTGCTTGAATTACAGCCTTGTAATTCAAGTCTGTTTGGATACATCTCTTCCAACTTTGCACACCTAGAGGGAGGAATATTTGCTAATTTCTCCTTACAGAATTGTTCAAGCTCAGTCAAACTGCATGGTGACCGTTGAAGGACTGCCCTCTTCAAGTCATTCCAAAGATTTTTGATGGGATTTAGGTCGAGGCTCTGACTAGGCCACTCAAGGATATTCACCTTCCTGTCCTTCAGCCACTGTATGGTTGCTTTGGCGGTGTGCTTTGGGTCATTGCCATGTTGAAAGGTGAACCATCTTCTCATTTTCAACTTCCTGGCTGAGGGCTGCAGGTTTTCTTCAAGAATTTGCCTGTATTTTGCACCATCCATCTTCTCTTCTATCCTGACAAGTGCCCCAGTCCCAGCTGAAATGAAACACCCCCACAACAGGATGCTGCCACCACCGTGCTTTACTGTAAGAATGGTATTCTTTGGATAGTCAGATGTATTGGGTTTTCGCCAGATGTACCGTTTTGCATTCTGGCCACAATGTTCGATTTTGGTCTCTTGTGACCACTGCATCTTTAAGGTGCTTTTTAGCAAAACATAAATGAGACTTGATGTGGCTTTTTTTTAAGGAGTGTGTTTTTTCTTGCAACCCTTCCATACAGATTTGTGGAGCGCTTTTGATATTGTTGTCACAATCACACAATGACCAGTCTTTGCCATAAAGGCCTGTAGCTCGTTCAAAGTTGCCATCGGCCTCTTGGTAGCCTCTCTGATCAGTCTTCTTCTTGCTTGGTCATCCAGTTTGGAGGGATGACCAAGGCCTGATCTAGGCAAGGTTTGGGTGGTGCTATACGCTTTCCACTTCTTAATGATGGTCTTGACTGTGCTCCATGGGATACTTAAAGCCTTTGAAATCTTTTTATACCCATCACCTGACTTGTGACTTTCCACAACTTTATCTCGAAGTTCTTTTGAAAGCACCTTTCCGCCCATAGTGGATTCTTTGTTTTGAAATGCACTTCTAAGCAGTGGAATCCTCTAGAAACAGCTGCTTTTATTCTGATCTAATCAAACTCACCACAGTTGATCACAGGTGGGAGCCAATTAGTTTGTTGTGTGATCTGTAAGGTGATTGACCTGAGCAAGTTTACAAATGCAGTTGTAAGGGGGGTGTTCACTTATCCAAATAAGGTATTTTACTGTTGTAACATGAATTAATTTTCAGAATGTTTTAGAATTGTATTTTCACTTGGCTAATGTGGGTTACTGTTTGTTAATAAAAATGGAACAAGCCTAATTTAATTGGTTTTTATTTTCAGAGTGTCATACAACAAAAGGTACACATTTGAAAGGGGGTGGTGACTTTCAATACCCACTGTAATTTCCTGTCAATCCTTAGTCACAGAGTCTCTGGAATTCTTGTATTGGATTTGGTCTGTTTGACCCGGGCAAATGAGTGTGAGCTGAACCATGCAGGAGCCTTTCTAGAAAATCATCCAAAAACCACCAGGATTCTTCTAATTTAACTGCTTCCCTCCAGGATTGAGTACAGTTTGAGGAGAAGAGAGTCTCTTGGATGTTCTCCCTTCAGTCTGCATGTTTAAGATTTCTCTTAGAGTCCACGCATAGACTGTGTGCCTCAGTGCTGCTCATGTGCAAACTGTCCTGTTATAGTTCTCGTCTGTGTTTCTTTGTTCTCTTATTTCCTATTTTTGATTATTCCCCAGCTTTTAATTTGTCATCTTATCTGTTTCCTGGCTAAGTAATAGCTGGGCTATCACATTACTTATTGCATGAAAATATTCTTGTGAACTCATACTTGAAAACAAGTCGACCATAAACGTCCTGCTAGAACAGTGTCTTGTGCTGTCCTGTCTGCATCGTCAGTAATCTCGCCTCCTTTCCCAGACGGCTCCAGTGAGCAGACCAAGGAGAAAATGGAGTATGGACGAGCGGGTCCACAGAGGAGGCCTGGAAATGAGGCAATAATCCAGGTACGAGGCGTGTGATGCCCCGATATTTGAGAGAATGGTTTTTCACCGCTGTTCATTTCTAAGATGGAGGCGCTATTAGAAATTGTAGGGAAAGTGTCCCTGTTTTCTTCAGCAGTGGTTCTACTGCTAAATGAGATTTTCCATTGTACCTTGCTTGATGAGCAAATTGAACCTTGTTGATTTTTCATTACGTGGCACAACACACGTTTCTGGGTTACTGACAAGGGTCATGATTGGGAATGCCAGGGGGCTGATCAGTTTTGGGATACACACGGTCTTCGGTGTCTTCAACACCCTAGCTAACCTCCACTGACTACCTAAAAACATACAAGACAAACGACACTCGGCCGTACTAAACTAGTGTACTAATACAAAATCAACTAAGTGTGTAGAATGTACCCAACAACCTAAACTAACCTTATACACAAAAGTTCACACAAAAACACAAGTGAACTAGGAATACAAATAAGGGAAATCGAGAGTAATCAACAGGAACAGGCTACAAAAGAACACAAAGGTTGAACATATAACACGTTTGGGCAAGGTAATGGCAAAACAAGGATAAACACACAAACAAACGAAAGTACAAAGAGACAAACAGAAACGAACAAAAGCCAAAGCTATAAGAAAACACACACAGACCACACACTGGGATGTAACAGGCACATTTTCTTTGCCGAAAGGGTTGCTCAAAGGGCAGTGGGTGATGGCAAAGGATCTGGTTATGCGCCAAGGAGGGAAAGGTTTAAAAAGCGGGCTCGAGCCTTCAGGGTGGGAAAGCACTGTCTGCCCAGTGCTGAGAGCTTTGCAGTGTGTTCAGCAGGACGGCCTGAGCCCGGAGGAAGTGCTAAGCGAGGAGGAGCGAGCTAGGCGCAGAGCGGAGCGCCGCAGGGCCAAGAGGAAGGTGAGCCTGGGACCCGCGCCACTGTCGCACTGTGCGCGCACTCGAACTGGTCACACCTTTAACTTTCGAAACGCATGAAGTTTGGTGTGGAATATTTTAGACATCTGGCTCACAAAGTGAATAAACCGTAAGGCTTGTAAAGCTGGTATTCAGTTATAAACGGCATGATGTACCTCTGTGTCCAGAACGCACAGCTGGGGTCGTCTCGCTACCTCCCGTGGCTGCTAGTATAATAGCCACTGTCCTGGGGGCCCAAAGTGAACTAGTGCTGAACTCCCAGCTTCCTCTCGCTGTTGCCCTGGGTCTTGCCTTCCATTCTCCTGTTTAGGCTTTAGCTTGTACTTTTCTTCTATTTTGTAAATAACTCATTTGCTAAGTGACTGTTCCCTCTACATCATTTTTAACAATCCCTCCTCTCGCCCATCAGGAAGTAACTGTAGTTCCCCCTGACACTTCTCTAGTGCTTGGACACTGTAGCCACCTCTTCCACTTTCGTTTCAGCGACAGAAAGAGCGAAAGAAGCTGGAGAAAATTAAGAAGAATGAGGGAAACGGACAGGTAAAGACCTGGACTTTTCAGGAAAGTATCATTGGCAAAGAAAGGCCCTGTTATTCCAGTTGCCAGTGCTGAGGAGTGTGTGTCGGCAGGGGGAGGACGAGGAAGGATGTGAGGACTCTGAGGAGGAGAGCGAGAGCGAGAGTGAGGAAGATCAAGGAGAGATGGTTGAGCTGGTCTCGCGCAGCAGGGGCAAGTCTGTCCCACCGCTAGCAGCCTCGGGGAATAAGAATAACCACCAGCCCCGTCCCAGCCCCTGCGAAGAGGTGGGTGAAGGGCTCCATATTGGGTAACGCCATCGCTGATTCAGGTGGCACATGGTTGTACTGTTCGTCCTCATTTTCTGCATTGTAATTCCAACAGAGTGCCAGCATTTGCCGAAGATGTTAACCTGTAACTGATGGGCATGTGGCATATTGTACAAAAACCTGGAAACGGTCCAGTGCTTAGATCTGAGTGAAAATGTTAGTTTTTAAAAACTTGACAATTACCAAAAAGTGGTCATTAAAGTTGTATAGCAGGAGAATGTGACCATTAGCCGTACTGACTAGGTGCTAATGCAGTTGGCAGTATTAGACCTTGGGCAGCATCGAATGCCCCGATTCAATAAAACCTTCAGCCAGCTCTCAAGTTGGCCAACAGTGTTAGTAGCAAACGCAGTCTGAATGGCAGGTTGTTTTGAGTGGGAGCTGGAAGTCTCTGGCCAGCAGAAGGTGGTGAGTTTGTGAGCTGGGCAGGGGGAGGGCGAATCTGTGATGTAATTCAGGCCGCCTGGATGGTCTCTGGAGCAGTGAAGTCTGTAGGGCCTGCGTGTCAGAACTGAGGCAGAGCTGTTAAAGGTGCTGTGTGCAGGAGCCCGAGTGGGATGTGAGCAGTGCCTTTGTCGCCAATGCTGCCAGCCACATCAGGAAGAAACCAGGCCGCAGGTCCAAGGAGAACAAAGAGAACGAAGCCGGAACGCGACAGGTTAGTGCCGTGGCAGTCTGGGTACCTTGAAGATAAAGCTGCTGCTTCAAGAAGAGCATTCAGAAGCCTGGTTTCCACTAGCTGCTTACATAGTGGTGTATGAAAGCGCTTCCTTACAGGAAAAGTACAAGACAACTGTTGTCACTGCAATCTTTTTTGAACTGTAAAGTGTCAATGCAAATGTAATTAAAATGTAAATGCATTGAAGAGTGACTTCCCTGAGATCAGTGCCTCTTTTTTAAAGAATAAGGATTAAATGTTATGTAATCTATTTTTGCATTAAAGTCATAGAAGCGAATGTGGATGCTGCCTGTAGATGAGTACAATACCTCCATACTCCATAACACAAAATGTTCGATTATGGTTTTAGGTGAAATGCACAGATGCAGTGGCTAAGAGGAGCACCTCATTAGCAGGTGGGTGCAGCACCTCTGTGTGTCTTGGCGTCTGTGGTTTTTGTATTTGTCGAGGGTGAGCTTTCCCCTTTCGTGACAGGCTCACATGAATGATGACTGATTTTGCAGTCCTTTACAGGCTGCAATCACTGCATGAGAATGGAGAGGTTGGGCACTACCAACAGAGTCGCAGCTCTGCACAGTTTGTTTACTTTCTGGACAAGCTCGGGCAACTTCGGTGTAGATTATTGTACAGCTAAACAGTTTATAGAAAGTTGGAGACAAAATGCGAGCAATATACCAAACATTCCACTGCGTTGCCAGATGTCACTGATTGGAGCAGAATTAAGCTGCTTGTTAGTTTAAGTTTGTAATCAAATCATTTAATTTTTTTCTAACATGTTATTTACTCCTTATTTGCCTTCTTTGTCTTGCCTCTCATATCCAAGCTCTGTTCAGCAACTGTGGACTGAACGTGGTATTTTTGCAAACAAATATATAAAAGATTAGTCTTTGCTGCTTACCCATTCCTAGCAATGATTGCCTTGGTACAAACAGCACACCTTAAAAGGAGCATTCTCACTGGTTATATGGCTTAGCCATTTATTTTTAAACTGTTTGCAAAATATTTGACAGATTGTATACCCACAGAAATGGTTCAAAAGAGTATAGAAGCTCTTCAAGGTATTTTACTCTGCGGCAGTACTCAAGTTTATTATGCATTGAGGATTATGACAATATAAATGCTTGAGAAGAGCTCAGGGAATTTGTAATTGCCTGTAATACTACAATATATACTTTTTGGTATCAGCTCTTACTGTAAGCCTGCTGGCCTCTGGAATCTGGTATTTGGTGAAGAAGGCAGATATTCTGTGCCTTTTCAGGGCGCTGTGATGTTTTGACTGGATAGTTTCTACTTGTTCAATTATTTGTTTTTCTTTCTCAGAAAAAGGGATCAAGCTGGTACAGCGAGGACAGTATTCTCACGCCATCGACATGTTTACAGAAGCTATTAAACACAATCCAAAGGATCACAGGTAGTCTGCTGTCAGCGTTCGCTGCAGTTCCGAGCTGTGTGCCCGTGGACGGCTCTCTCAACAGCACTCGTGACTGATGTGTCTGTGGCAGGTTCTTTGGGAATCGCTCGTACTGTTTCGATCGTCTGGAGCAGTACCCCTCTGCTCTCTCCGACGCGGAGAGGTCTATCCAGCTGGCTGCTGACTGGCCCAAAGGCTATTTCAGGAAGGGGAGAGCGCTGCTGGGAATGAAGGTCTGTGGTCGAGCAGCTGCTCAGCCCTATCTGTGCTGGACTGTCGCTACTGCGTCTCTGTGTGTTGTGTTCTTCCTTTACTACAAGCACAGGCTGTAGAAGCCGAGCCCTGGACTCCAATGTAATGGTTTTAGGGGGGTGATGTGATGCAGAGTTCTAACGCAGGGTAGAATCTCTTTGTTTCTGTCTGGTGTGTATGTGTATCTGCAGCAGGGATCTTCACTCCTAGTTCTGGAGATTTAAAGGGTCTTTGGCTTTTATTGAACGCGAGGCCCCAGTGATGTAATTGAATCAGTCATTGACTTGATTGGTCTTAATTACCTCTCTTTCTAGGTCTTTAGTTATTGAGGGGTTTTTAATTCCCCATGATACCTGAAACTCCTACGGACCAGAAGTGAAAAGCACTTATGTTTAGTATTTGACCCTTGAATTTTAGCTGGCATTTTTGACCCCTCTGACTCCTTTGTCATTTCTTCTTGGGACAGAGGTACAGCGAAGCAGAATGTGCGCTGGAGGAGGTTCTGAGGCTGGACCAGGACTGTGAGGATGCTGTTAACGAGCTGCTGGCCTGCAGAGTCCTGCAGCTCATGGTAAAGAGCCTTGCAGGGCTCCTGGCTAGGGGGGCCTGGGGGGGGTTGTGGGACTGGGGCTGCATTTTGGAATGTGGGGTCTCGGTTGCAGGTTTAGGGGGTTGTGCCAACAGAGGATAAGACGATCAAGGGAGTGGATTATTTTTGGATCTTGAGGCTTAGGCTGTACCGCCTGTATTGCATGAGGTTGTGCTTTGTAACAGATGAACACTTGAAAAGAGTATGGATTTCAGGCAGTATTTTAAAACACAAAACTGCTGGGAGATTTTGGAGGAAATTGTTTTTTTTTCCTCTCTTGTGAGAATACCTGGTCATTGAAGTGCAAAGGTATAACCATGTCAGGGCAGAAGCCAGTCCTTTTTTGTGTGCACTCTTTTGTCTGTCCCAGACATGCACAGAGTAATTTTAAAACTCTATTGGATTTACCGTTCAGAAGTAAAATGACCTAAAATTGCCCCGATGTTGATCCAGCTTGTGACAGGTGTAAACAAGCTTAAGATTTCTCTTCACAAGAGTTTCATTCTTTTGGAATTCTATTTTTCTGGGGTTTTTACTTTGCCTTGTGCTGTGAATGGCAGGAATTTATGGCTTTCCTCTCTCTGAATCACAGGCTGACATGCTGGCCTTGCAACACTCTTAGTCAAACGTTTAATCCTTTACCAGCTGGATGCTACCTGATGCCTTTGTGCTTGTGTTTAGCATATCAGTAATTTTGGTTGGTTTCTCAGACTGGGTAAAATTAAACTCAATTCATGATTCAAATCCTGCTCTGCCTAGAAGCCCTTCAGCTGCTGCTTTGATTGGCCCGAGCTGCATGTACAGTATATGCACATTTCATCTCTGTCCAGTTGGTCCCACCTCTCACCCTACTTCCTTCAAACCTCTGTCTACCTTTCTGAAATCAACAATTAAAAAAATTGTTCTTCGGACTGTAAATTCAGAACTGCTTTTATATATTCCTTTCTGTGCTCTCAAAGTTCCGTTATGGTATTATTGGGCCTTTAACCACCTTACATGTTAAAGCTTATTGGCAAACGCCTTCTCAGATGTACATTTCTAAGCATGGTTTTAACAAATGTGTCTCTCTAGCTTAAGCACATTCTTTTAGCTATGTGGTTGACTTAAATTGATCATACTAACCGAGGTCCGTCCCTTCTGCCAGGAACTGGGCTTCACAGAACAGCAGAGCGTGCAGCTCCTGGACAAGTTCACCACAGTGCAGGCTGTCCTGGCTTGTTTTCAGACTGGTAAAGGTAAGAACCTGATGGAGGTCAGACATGTGGACAGTTCCATTGGTGAATGGGGTGCTTTGCCTTCCTTGACCACGGGGGGGAGCAAGAAATATCTCGAACACGAGTACTACAGTATCTCTCCAATATCAAAAAGCTGTGTGATCTAGTGAGGGTCATGGCCTCTCAGACTGTGTCCCAGGAGCACAGGGAGTAAGGAGGGATTGAGACCAGTGAGCCTAGCTAGCATGTCTTTGGAAAGTGGAAGGAAATAGTAGCAAATGCTGGAAGAACATGCAAACCTAGCTGTGTAAGTTTAAACATCAGCACCTGCAAATGCCTCAGTTGTTCTTATTGTTTTATTGGACTGACCCACATTTCTGAGCTCACTCACCATGGCCAATCTACCAGAAACACCACTCCTGTATTTTTTTCCCCTGTCAAACAGACATCATTATGATTCTGTGATGTTTTTTTTTCCTGTAATATGTCAGAATGAGCAAAGCTGCATGTTGTTTTCCTGTTTTTAAATGCCAATACATCTCATTCAGCCAGTGGCTGTGTGGTCACTCATGTCACTCTGTCACCTCGTGTTCCACTTTTCAGTAGCTTTTGCAGAACCAAACAGTTAAACTGACTGCCTTTTCTTTCCTCCAAGTCTCGGGTGAATTCGACACTTTACTGGACCAGCCTGAGTAAGCATGTTTCATTATGCCTGATATTACCCTGATTGATATGCATGACCTAATTAGATAGTCCTTCGGAACACCCAGTGCCATTACCAGATTAACTGGACGTCTAATAGACTATACCTGGTGACGCTTTGCAGACTATTAGAGGAAGGCAGGGAACTTACACTGTAATGAGATGTTGGAAAAAAAAAACTATGAATTTTTATCAATTCTTATACCAATACTTTATTACTTGAAGGAACCTTCAACTTCATTGAAAGATCAAAGTTCTTCTTTAGTATATATTCCTGATTTACAATTCTGTGCACCTTTTTCAGCACAGCTCCAGACAGAGACAGGCCTAGTGTTTGAACTTGCCATTAAGTAGGAAATATCCTATCATTAATTGACACAGCTCACAGAGCACATACTGCGGTTCTAAAATGCCTTAGTCTACGCAGTTTGTTACCTCATATTAATACATTGCATTTATTTTAAGATTTTTATATAGACCCACTTGATTCAACATTAAACCACGACATCCAGCTGGGTGAAGCACAGCTGCCATTATGGGCCAGCTGTCAGTCAGGTGGAGATGTGGGCAATTAAATGACTTCACTAATTAGATTCAGGGGGGGCTTTAGGATGGCCTGACTGAGCAATCAATACTGGAATTTAGCCAGAACACTGGCGTTAACCCTTACTCCTGTGAACGGTGCCATGAGATCTTTAATGGCAAAGCAGGCAAGATCTTGTTTTAAAGACTCATTCATTGGATGGCACCTCCGAACTCCATATCACATTGGAAATTGTTTATCATGAAACGCAACACCTACTGGTGTAATAACACAACTTTTGGCAGCCTCCTGGTTTTCCTTAGAGGTCTCCTACGCCCTACAGACCAGACCCTGCTTTGCTTAGCTTCTAAGATCTGACAAAATCAAGCTTCATGTTTTCAATATGCTGGCAATCTTATTGAGCTCCTGCAGTCACTTATTCTGATGCCCGTTTACTACAAACCTGTAGTTAGATGTGCCAGGTGTTTTTTTTCCCACTCATTTTACATACATTAGTTGGTACTGACAATTTCACTCTTCTGATTAATTGGCATACCTGTGTTCAACAGGTAATTTCTTGTTGTCAGTTAAGGAATGCGTGTGCTTGCTGTCACCAGTTACGTGTTGACACCTAACAGCATGTGTGCTCCAAGCTGAAGCCACGTTGAAGAGTGGGGTGCAGAATTCGAGCAGGCGCATGTGTACAGTATCTCAGTGTTGTCCTATAGACGAGGGCTTGACTTTTCTGATCGGGAGTAACAGTGCAGATTCTGTTTTTACGTGCCAGAAGCGAGTCTCTTATATTTTTCTGGCTCCCCCCAGAAGCCAGTGTGCCTCTCTCTGGGTTGGTAATGTGACCACCGATTTGAAAGAGAAACATTTGAGAGACATCTTCAAAAGGTAAGTAGTGCTGTGGTGTCGTCTTTCGTCATGTTCCCGTTCTGAATATGAACAAATCTGTATTCATGTTCTCATGCTACAGTGAAGCTATCTAAGATCCAAGAAAAGGCCACTATGCTGGCTTACTGAATGTGTGCCTGCCAAGTATTTTGTGCTGTTCATTTGTGCGATGTCTCCTTCCTACCTTTTTCTTATTCTGGTTGTGTCCCCCTCCTGATATCTGTTGCCATTTCTGTCTAGCTCCTTTTTTCTTGTCTGTCTACTTGTGTTTATCCGTCTGTCTGCCTGTCTGTACCTTCTGTTTTCAAGGCTGTGCTTTGCAGTCCTGACCCCATCCTGCCTGTGAACATCTCCCTCTGGTCACCCTGCAGTTACGGAGAGATCGAAAGCATCCGAGTCCTCCACGAACGGTTCTGCGCCTTTGTCAACTTCAAGCTAGCGCCCATGGCGGCCCGGGCAATGGAAAAACTGCAGGTTAGTGCTCAAGACAAGAGGTTGAATACCTCATGAAAGTGTCCCTTAAGAGCAGAGGTCCCCAATCCTGGTCCTGGAGGGCTGGCGTGTCTACAGGTTTTCAGTCAGGCTGGGATTAATGACCCGAATCTGCTCAGAAATGTTTTAAATCGTCCAGTTTAACAGCGTCTCCCAGCTCTTCAGGCGATGCTGTCTTCTCAGATATATAGGAAACAGGCAAAAACTCCATAGCTTCAAATTCACATTACAGCTTTTACATTGACTTGCTTTTTCTTCTTTTACGTTCTACTTGGTTTTTCTCCAGTAAATAACTGTTTTTTTTACCTAAGAACCAATGACATAGTCTTCACACCCTATGCAATTTCCGAACCTGCATGTGTCCGTTTTCTTATCTTTGCATGCAGTGTGAGTGACTCGTGCTGTGTTTGCTCTGTCCAGGGGGTGGAGATCGAGAATACCAGGCTGGTGATCCGCTACCCAGAACGCCGGCCTCAGCGAGCCCCGCCCTCCCCTCAGAGATCGGCCCCCTCTGTGTCACTGTCATCCTCGCAGCCAGTCACAACTGCTGGGTAGGCATCCTTCCTTGTCAGCCACAGAGCTACAATCAGCCGTGGGGGAGGTATCATTGGGCATACTTGGATTTGTAATAATAATTTCAAAATAATGCTATTTATACATGTTTAATCCCAAAGCACTTTACATATAGGATGGGGCCCACTGACGTGCTGCACCCATGACACAGCAGATCGGATGATGTGAGAAACTGCTTCACTGATGAAGCTTAGTGGGAACATTAGGTAGGTCAGAATTGTAGAAGCAGAATTTAACCAGGACACCAGGGTTAACTTCCTTATGTTCATGAGCAATGCCATGGAATATTTAATTTAACACCTCCTCCAGCACAATGTCCTCAGTCCTCTTACTGGTACGTTGGTCTAGAGGGTGGAGTGCCACCTTACCCAACCCACTCAAACACTTCGGAAGTGTGTGTGTGTGTGTGTGTGTGTGTGTGTGTGTGTGTGTGTGTGTGTGTGTGTGTGTGTGTGTGTGTGTGATTAAGTGCGATTAGGAGATTGAGAATTCACTTGGTTTGGTGTTCTTCTGCAGGTCGAGGCGTAGAAACCCTGTGAATGGAGACGAGTGTTACTATTGGAGGACGACTGGTTGCCACTTTGGGGACAAGTGTCACTACAAACACATTCCTGGACAGCGTGGGCGAGACAGGAGGCCTTGGCAGCCCTGAGACCTAGTTCCCTGGCGCCCTGGCGCCCTGGCCTTGGGGACGGCAGTATCGGTGGGAGTGAGGCCTAGCGAGAGGATGCTCTTGAATTCAAAGTGGTTGATCTTTTCGGTGTTTCTCCCAGATCTCCATGTTCTTCTGCTGGGTAAAATCCTGTCCGTCATTTAGCACTAAGAAAGGAAAGAGACTCTTGAGGAGAGACACTGGCCATTCATGTTCTTCTGTCTTCTACAAAAAAAAATGGTGACATCGGCCTGAGTATGATTGGTTATATTCACACACATGGAGAGAATGGGCATCTTGGCTGGGATATCTGTGGATACAACACAAATGCCCAGTTTTTGGCTAGAACAAAACCAAATGACACCAGCAGAGCAATACTTATGCTTGTGTTCAAACATGTTTGGATATGTGAATCTTGCAAACGAAGTGCCTTTTATTCATTTATACACATATACCTGACCACAGATATTAGCCTGACATTGTTGGCTAATTTAAAACTTCCCTTCAGAGGAGACTCGTAAGGTGATTGTTGTGGTGTGCAAATGGTTTTAATGGTTACCTTGGTATAAGTAAATATAGTATTTCATGGTATTTTTAAACTATTTTATATGTTAGTTTTAAAAACAATTTTTATTCCAGTTCTTTCTCACTAGTCAATGTTCAGTTGGACACTTATAGTGAACCCTGTGCTTGACTCTTGACATTCGGTCTTCTATTTGCACAAGTGTTATGGCTTTTAATACGTTTTGGTCCTTTTGATTCCTTTTCTAATGCATATCGCTGGAACGTGCCAAATAAAAGCTGTCCAATTTTATTACCAGTTACTTTTCCTCTGGCCTAGAAGTGACCTTCTCACCCATATACGTGGCACTTTAAACCATATCTTTCACCAGATTGATTCTAGTGAAAAACTGTTTTTATTGAATTGTTTGCTCATTAGATATTTAATTGCGATAGAAGCAAAATCTCTCTAATTTATTCTGTTCTTAAGGTGCCTTTTGTCATGTCTGATCTCCTGAGACATGGTTTTCCAACCCTGTTCCTGTAAGACCAGCGTGTCTAGGTCTCTAGAAAAATTCTGCAGACCCAGATGAGCCACAAATGAGCTGTCGTTAAAGGCTGAGTTGCAATGAAATGAGTTGATTTACTGGGTTTGGTAACCTGCATGCTATAATTAATGTTAAAAGGTACTACACAAAAAGGAATTGCACAATGTGCATTTTTTTAAATCACAAGTTGTGAAAATATGATAGAAAATTGTATTATTTAAAGCATTAGCTCTGACTTGACCAAATCCTGTATTGTTTTACCCTGACAATAAGCAGGGACCAGTGCAGTATTTTTCTGTTTTATAATATGCATTGCCACTTTTGATTGGATATTAGGAGGTTTGAATTTCTGCTTAGAGAAAGAGCCTTTGGGTGATCTGAGTTACTGTGGTACTTACCTGCTAAGGACAATCTTAACTTACTTGTTGCTGTAGTTCTCAGTTTGCACCACATGATGTCAGGATACCATTTCAGTGTCTTGGTGAACCTGCAGGGAGCAGAGTTCTGCTGCAGTTAAATTAAAGGAACCAAGCAAAGCACTTTCAAATGTGAGGTGACTGCCTCTCTTTATCAGCAGCATGATCTAATGCCACTTTAAGTCATTTTTGCTATTAGCAGCTTTTACATGTGTCTTGCATCAGTACTACAATCAGAGGTTCTTATAGAATAGTATATTACACTTGGTTAATGGAAATCTGCAGCTTTAATCAATGGAACAGTCTTAGCATGGTTTCCTTTAATTTACCTTACAACCATATAACTTCACTACAAAACCAAAAACAATATATATTCAGCTTTAAATGTCAGACTCAGATTTACTGCCAGAGACTCTGAAAGTTCTGCTTTTCCTATAGCCCTTGTCTGGTTAATCCTGACACTTTGCTGCATCATGTTTACTGTTTGCCTTTATGATGTCTGTTCTCATTACTGCTTTTTATTTTTTTGCTCATTCATCTTTTACTTCTGGATGTGAAGTGTTACAGCAGTTGCTGAAAAAGTCCTGATTCAGCTTTGTAATAGTCCAGTGTCCCCAAGGTTTTTCTGAGCTTTGATTTACTCTGCTTACATGCAAATTGTGGAAAGTATTAGGAGACAGCACAGAAAACTGAAAGGTCTCTGACCTTACCAAATCCTATATTGTTTTACCCTGACAATAAGCAGAATGTCACCAATAAGCAGACAGACACCAGTTTCAGACTTTTAATTCAAAGTCAAAGAAAACTTTCTTAGATTCATTTACTTCACAGCCCAGCTGGCTGGAGGGTATCAGTGAGTGATGTCCAAGGAGCTGGGTTGTCATGAAGTGGGTCACTTTCAGATTTCACCGAGACACCTTCCTGAATGCAGTGGCGCACCGTGTGGTCACCAGCTCTTCAATGAGTCATTTGCTTTGCTTAAAATTTGAGTGCTTTGCTTAAAATGACTGACACAAAACTCTTGACATAAAACTCTTTTGCTAGAGCCCCACAGCTCTGTCATGTGCTCCAGACCGTTAAGTAGCCTTTTAGTCTTAGTTCAAGGTTCGTTATAGCAGTTTTAAGTTAGTGTGGATCTTACAATGTTATCTCAAAGACGGAGTACAAACTATTTTGCATTAGCTGAACAGTCACATGGGATTGATGTTAATATGGAACATATCCCCAAAAAGGGAAGCAGTAACACTTCAAAGGGTAAAGTGACAGCACCACAGTGTTTTGAATATCATTTGCACATCTTCACTGCTCCGTTTTGGAGTCTTTAAAAATATTTATTTACTATTTTTATTTATGTTGTTAGGGAGCCTACAGAAATATTGACTGGGGTCTGCTGTTCTACACTGTCCTCTTGTTGGCTGATGAGGCGATACTTGTTTTCACACTGGAGTCATTTTCAAAGCTAATGGTCCTTAATTAATGTTTCCCTCCCCTGAAAACCCAGAACATCATATGGCATTTCACGAGCTTCTGGAAAATGTGGTGAAGAATAATTTAATGTTATTTGGACCTGAGCAATATAGATGGTAATTGACAGTAAAGTGGATGATTGCTGCCTTAGCACTGACTGCTGACAGCAAACAAGTGCTTTGCCTTAAGAGAAGAACTTGACTCAGGTTAGGTCTGCATGTTACTTATTTATTTCATCTGTTTGTTAATAGACATGTTAAATGTTCCTTAGGCATTTAATGGGGAGAACCAGAGAACTGAAAATTGTATAAGATGGTGTTGAGGAGAGCTGCTGAGTTTTAAAAATAATTTTTAGCCCGACTTGTTGAGTCACTTAAAATTTCTGTCAAGTAATTTACTTTTCATATTTTTGACTCCAGACCTTGTTGTATGAGTCAGCTTCCTTCCCTGCTTTTTATGCCAGTGGCTGTGTTAGCATTCTAGTCTACCTGAATCAAGTGCTCAGACTGCGAAGTAGTTTTCCAACAGGGGAGATCTGATCCAAATAGTACAGCATTATTGCATCACTTTGGCATTAATGTCCAGCTGTTTACAGTATGAGATGTAAGGCCTTATCCTTAAAGACAAAATGGGCTCTGGGACTAATACTCAACAGCATGGCCTTTCCGAAGAATAGCTGATGGATTCCAGTTTCTCTTTTTTGAGACCCCAGAACGCTTGGTGGTTCGACTTGAGAGGACAGTGCAGATCATCACCACAGGTTGGCAGTCAAATCCAGGGTCAGGGCCAGATGGGAGGTGTTTACTGTCCCATGCAAATTGACAATTCTCTGTGGTATTGGGGTTCCCTGTCTCTCTTTACTAGACCTTGGGAAACTCTTGTTTCTTGCCTCCTGTGCTCTGTATTGGCAGAGCTAGCTGCTCTTCAGGGGCAGGCAGAATGAGTCCTGGTTGCTCTGGAGTTTTCCTGGTGGAGGTGGGTAGATGGTGAATATTCTGGGGAAATGAGAAACCAGATTTCTCAAATTTCAAACTGCACAGCAGTGTTTTGTAAATAACTGTTGCACTTTTTCTTCCTTTACCTTGCAATTGTTATTTTTAAGGTAAAAGTTTTTGACATTGCATTATTTGTGCTCTGCATGTACTGTAATATCATATGACTCTGGATTTTACTGTGACACACTACTGGTGTCTTCTCAATAGATAAGGGTGACTTTTTTTTAATTTCTCAGCCATCTGTCCCAAGTGTTTGTCTAAGTATGTTTATATTTTAAGGTGGTTTGTGGTAAGGGGTTGCAAATTATGTACCTTTTAATCTAAGCACTGCAATCCTCCATTCCTAAACATTTTTTAATCATGTATGTGTTGTTGCACTGTTACCAAAGAGTGCCATAAATAGTGTATTAAATCTATTTTAATCTCAGTACCCTTCTTGTTGTGAAATTTGTTTGGGTTATGTGTTTGTTCTGTTCTTGTCAGTGTACTATTGAATATACTCTGGGTATTGTGTTGTATTTAAGAAAACATTCAAAAGGCATAGAGTTAGAAGTACAATTCACACATAAATTGCAGTTTTATATACTAAAATCAAGAACATCTAATGGAAGATAATATAATGGGAGATTTTAATTTTTCCTCTCATTTTGTGGAAAAGCCATCAAGGTATCAGCTGTTTGACTGGGATATATGATTAATGACTGCTCTTATTCAGTTTTCAAGCTTTCAAACAATCAGGATGGTGAGAGAACCATTATAATATAAAATGCTGTGTTTTGACAATACTGTAGATGTCTAACAAAGGTTCACGAGTTTAGAAAGCAGGCTGTGAAGGAGATCATTTAAATGGTGTTGAAGTAGGTAAGATGGATAAGGAACTGGAAAGGTAAGTTTAAAGATATTCTGCTTAAAACTGTTCATTCCAAGGGTAAGGATAGCAATGGTTATACAGCAGTAGCCTAAATACCATACCTTAATTAGGAAAAATATAAGCACAATGATAAAGCAATTAAAAGTATATAATGTGTAAAGTAAAATTAGATATTGCATAAATTAACAAATTTCATATTAAAATGCAGGATCCAATTAAAGAAACAATTTACTAAACAGTGAGGACAGGTAAAAAGTATATTAGTGGAGAAAGATGCCCTGAGGAAGATATAAAAGACTATTGCAATGCTAGTTAAAATGAAAATGTTTTCCCCCATATTCTAGCAGCAGAAAAAAAAGGAATCAAATCAAGGTTTCAAAGTCCTCAAAAGCATTGGCAAAACTAACCCAGTGGACTTATTTAGAGTTGACAGTGAATCATAAATGAGAACTAAAGAGAAGAGCATTTAAGACCCAATCTGATAACCTGGTTTCTTCAAGGGACCTGCTGGAGGAGATCCTGGTATCGATTAGCTACTAGCAACCAAACAAGCTGGATGGACTGAATGGACTCCTCTTGCCATTTTTGTTCCTTATGTAAGAAGATAAGGGTAGATCTCTTCCGTTTAAGGGCACATGTAATTCAGTATAGATTGCTTTGAAGTTCTTTTTCACAAGATCCTAGGGTTCACTCTTTACACTGGTGTTATTTGCCTAAAATATCGATCATTTATACACCAGTGATTGCAGCCCCAGCTGGATGTTCAAGTAACAGTGATCTGGATGGGGTTGAAGGAAAATCTGCCTTTGGCCACCAGGGGGTGGTATTGCTTTTTTATCCTTTATTACAAGTTGTAGTCTTGGTAACACCTTCATCACAGCGTCTTAACAACTATGGACCCTGTGCCCTCTGTATCTGCTGTATTTATTAAAGTAGAGTTACAGTTCTCAGTTAATTTATCCCTATTAAAAATAGCTTAATAAGCACTTCTGATTGCTAAAACACCTACAAAGTGCAGAATTCAAGTTATAAAATTTAGCAGCTTGAAATATAACAGCTGATAATGAGCACCACTTTCAGATATAATAGTTAATTTCACAAACAATAACTACAGTTATGGTTATTCCTGTGATTTTTGTATGAAATATAAGGAACAGTTTTACATTTGAGTTGAAATTTGTGGAGTACCAGTACCAGTGCATACTTTTAATGAGTTTCTTTGCATTTCTTTTCTCATTTTAACTTAAAACCAAGTTGCAGGAGTCACAAGAACAAATTTAGATTTGCTTTGATGTTTGTCAGTCTGACCAAGTTGGGCTTTATAAAGTAAAGAACATTCTGGACAAATGAGGAGGGGCTGCAGAGGAATTAAATTGAAATTGAAGCAACCTTTTGGCGGTCAAGAGAAAAGGACTTTGAAATGCCTTTGGGATGCAGTGGTTTCACTGGTGCCCAACAATAGCTGTTGTTTAATACAGCAAATACAAGGCGAAAGACCACTACTCGCTCCTCGCTTGTGAAAGGCACCAGCAGTTTATCTAGTTACACTGCTGAAAAACAAAAAAATGGAGTAAGTAGCAAGTGTAGGTGTGGTAAATGTAGATCATAATAATTGTCAAAAACAATGGTAAATACAAATTGCTATGTAAATCAGCTACGATAAACTGTGTGCGTTGCCAGACTGCTATTATGGTGAGGTTACCATGGTTAGTGGTCTGGCGTTTTTGTTTGAAAGTTACAGTTTAAACTGTTTACTAAGTGGCTGTTTAAAACAAGGCCTTATGGTGAAGGTAATCGAGTAGAAGAATACACAGTAGGTGACTTCATTCAGGAATTTCCCTTTTCCACAAAGCGAAATGTGAACTTGGCAGAAAGAATCTTTTAATCATGCCGTGAATAAGAGTCTTCAGCGTGAATCCTAGTGCCTCTACAAAGGCTTGAAATGACCACCCTTTTTGTCACTTTTAGGTGACTGTTTCATCCTTCCTTTCTGATAAAGGGAAAGCTGAAGCTGAATGTTGCAAAATTCTTATTTTTTTAAAAGCTAAGGAGGTGCTATAATTTGAAAAGGCAGTTGTTTATTGTTGGAGAGCACATATTGATTTCACGCCACCACAAATTGAGGGTGAGGGCAGAGCCAGTTCAGCAGTGTGTAATTACAGGGAGGTGGAGAGACCATAGAGCCACAACAGCAGCTCTTAAAGGCACAGTGTTCCACTCCTGGTTTGTCTCGAGCGGTCTTGACGCTCGGTGACCAGCCGTGTTGGACATTGTCTTCACAGTGGACTCCGAAAGCACTCTGTTCTCTGCTAGCTGGCAAAAGTGCACACTTCAATGGAGCAGATTATAATGCTGCACTACCATTTCCTGAGCTTTAGCACTTTAGTCTCTGCCTTCTAGAAGTCTCCAAAATGAGCATGGACATGTTCTCTTTCGCTCTCCAACAAAATTTCCTTCTTCAGAAAATAACCTGAGGTCTCGAGTGCTCCAATCTCTTACCAAAAAGCCTGTTTTTGCTCTTAAAAGCTCCCCTAGGATCCTCAGACATGCAATACACACTGTGTGGTTGCTGAACTCCTACCAGCTGAAGAACAAACAGGAATTCAAAATTACTGTTGTCTTGGTGCCACTGCTGGACTTTTATATTTCAGATATTTTTGGGTTGTCCAGTGAGTTTTTTCCTCTTTGATTAATTTGATCTACCAGGGGCCTGTACTTCCTCTCTTTGGTTTACCATAGAGGGAGGGACAGGCACTCGGGCACTCAGTCCCACAGACTTTGACACACAAACAAGTAAATTGCATGGTGTGCTTTTGGAAGGAAAAAAATCAGCTGAAAAAAACTTGTTTGCCACACCTGCTGTGTTGACAAGCATATGGCAAGTGAGTATCAATGAAATGTGTGTGCTTTTAATAATAATAATAATAATAATAATAATTTCCAGAATTTGATTTACAGCATTTCAAACATGTTTTTACATGTCTTTATTTGTTAATTTGTACAAGATTTAGATTTCACTTTCTTACTTAACAATTCCAAACATTTTTCACTTGACATACAGACAAACAAGAATTAGTAAATAAATAGCTCTGGTGCATATTTCTCTCAGTAATTTGCCTTGAAATCATTTCATTGTGCATACCCTTCTATTTTACACATTATGACAACTGTGTAGCTAAAGGTTCTATTTCATTCGAAAAGTTGGCCTATTGGGCTGTCACATGGTCGTCCAGTGCTATTTGGGGACAATCTGGTGTGTAAGCAGATGGGAAGGGAAATTGGCTCAGCTGGATGAAAAGTGGGAAACACTCGCCATTTCAGAAGCGAAGACAGACCGGATGACACGGTCTTGTCTGCTTGATTGCTGACAAGACCTCATCAAGCTGTGTATTGAGGCAGGACAGTGAGTCACGCTGCACACTAAGGTTTTATAGTTTGTTCTATTTGCCTACGTCTCACTGTGGGGCACAGTGCCTTCTAATCACAGTGCTGCATCTTCTTGATGGACACAACTTCCAACACAGCTCCTGGACAAAGATTGACACGCAGGTCATTACAGAGGCAGAGCTGCTTGTGCGTGCGTGCGTGCGTGTGTGTGTGTGTAAGAGAGAGAGAAACCAACAGAGATTGTGGGAGCTATGCTCATTCTCCAGGAATGATCAAAAATTATATTCCACCGATGGTCGGGTTGGCTGATCCAACCTTAGTCCCAGCTCCGAGGATCAGAATACATTTTTCTCCACTAAGAGACAGCACTTAAAAAGGATCGTGATGGAGAGATCTTCCCTCCTGACATTTTCAAATAGTATGCTAAAGCAAATTTGAAGGCACAATAAGTGAACTTGTACATTGGCAAAACGCTACATTATGCTTATAATGTTTTTACACAGTTTTCAAACTTGGGGTATTCTTCCTTCTTTTTTAACTGAGCTTTTTCAATGGGTGAGCTAGAAGTAAAGAGAAACCTTCAACTGATCAACCTGCAAGAAGAAAAAAACAAGTGAGAGAGAGATTAAAGGCAAGATGGGGGAGGGAAGGAGAAAGTGATGGAAGGAGGGGGAAAGGGAGGGAGAGAAGAAGGATAGAGTGTAAAGAGACTAGCACACTCCTTCATTCACTCACTCTCTCCCAAAGACGCAAGTGGCTCTAAATAGCACTGCCTGCCAGGTGAGTGGATTGTGTCTCTCGTCTCATTTATTTGTCTGCTGTTTAAGGGGTCCTTCTTTACCGTTTTCACCGCCTGTAAGCAGTTGCCATTTATGGATCTTTACCAAGTGAGGGTTTATGTTTTTTTAAAAAGTGGACTGCATGATGTTTTTTTTCTATTTTTTATAACATACAGAGTGACAAGTAGTTTGTGAATTCCCAAAGCCTTTGTTTGTGCTTTTTTTGTAGCTAAACCAGCGATTGGTTCTTTAAATGTTTGCTTATAGGTTTGGCAAATTGAGCCAACAATTTAAAATTTAGGTTTCCCCATTTTGGCTCAGCTTACGTACTGTATCCTGCTATTTGCTGTTGGAAAGTGTTTTGGTGCTGCCGTACTCTAGTTTGGACAATGGGATTGTTCCTATTAATTCTTGTGTATGTGATACTTGTATATATACAAGTATCGCATACACAAGTGCATGTTTGAGTGGGAAACTGTATCAGTGTGCAAAATGCAAAGGGAGAAATAGAATCTTGCTTTTTCCTTTGTCTTTTAACTTTTCAGTATGGTATTAACCTCTGCTTGTTCCTGTATATTATGGTGTGTTTTGAGAGCAAGTGATTGCTGTGAGTAATGGGATTGTGAATACCAATTAGCTCTGGCCATATCACAACTAGAAAGTGGAACCATATAAATACTGTATATGTCTAATTGTGCTTTGGGTATATAAAGCTAAAGTGGCTTGCTGCAGGTGGCGCTTTTGCCCTTAGGATGTATTAGCCTGACTTAGCTAACTTTGACCTGTGAAATGGCCAAAATTATTATGTAACATATACATATGTTCAGTAAAAAATAAATATAATTATTGTAACTGTATTTGAAATAATGCATATAGGGTGGTAGGGTGGCATTGCTGTTAGTGCTGCTGTATCACAGCTCCTGCAGTCTGAGTTCAGACTGGGACACCTGTGTGAAGTTTGCATGCTCTCCCCGAGTCTGTGTGTGCTCCAGCTTCCTCCCACAGTCGAACGAGCTGCTGGAGTTTCTAAATTGCCCCCTTTGAGCTTGTGGGAATGAAAGCATCTGTGTGTGTGTGTGCGCCCTGCGATGGACTGGCACCCCACCCAGCATCTCAACCCACCTTGCGCTCTGTGCCCTACTGTGGCAGGATCCAGTTTACACTCCGGACTGATGACCCTCTAAGGATAAAGCAGTTACTGAAAGTGCATGGATATAATTGTATAATACATACTTATTATATATGCAGTATTTTATATTATATATACTCATTATATGTTTTTTGTTATATGATGCTTATACTTAGAAACAGTTACAGATGAATTATGTTCTCTCAAAAGCAACATTACATTTCTAAGCCTTCAAAGCATTTTTGGTGAATCTTCAAGTCTCCTGGCACCAGGCTTTTTCTTGGTGAATTTTAATGATTTACTTTTGCTCATAAGGCAAAGTTAATATTTGGCTCTAAACTATTCCTACATTTCCCATTACTGCACAAGACATAACATTTACGTGATGTCTCATGTGCTTTAATTCAGTGAACACAAAAGGGTTTTCATTTTGTTCAATTCTAAGACATGAAGTAGTGAATTCAAATCTGTACATCTTAGTAGTCTGTAGACATATGAAGTATATCTGAAGTAAATATGAAGTAAAAGCATAGAACAGGAGCACAGATGAATAATCAGATAATTAGAGGAAGATGTAGATCAATGGTTGTCATGCCTGGAACCAGAACATCTATTCTTGGAGGGGCAAGTCGGAGCTCCTGTAATTTGTGTATAATTCCATTCCTGCTGTGCTGTGAAACTGAGAGGGCGGTGCTCCACAGGGAAGCCACAGACCGACAGCCGCTAACAGGAGCTCTCAGCACACCCAGGAGAGGAGCATGACTTCATGGCTTCACAGGGAGCAGCTGAGTGCATCCTTAAGCATGCAGTGTTTTAGCGCACTCCAGTCTGAACCAAAGGGAATCAGGTCACAGTGCCCCCTGCAGGCTGGGTGCGGAGGTGGACAGACAGAAACACAAATGTGACACTCCTAGGTAGGTCTGACTACATGAATGTAGTCATAGTAGTTACGTGAACCCTTATGGCCCCCAAACCACCTATGTCTTGGTGTCTATTCTTTGCACAATAAACTGATGCGATTCTGTTTGTGATGACATTAAGTTAGTTGGATATTTTCTAATTTTCATGTTTTAAAATCTTTCACAGCTCCACTGACCAACGTTTGGATTGTAGTTACAGTTTAAATATATTTGTCTTTTAAAATATGTTGTGTCACACATTTAAGCTTTTTTCCCAGGTAGATCCACAACTTAGCTTTGCTTATTACATGCTGTTTTTATTGCAACATACTGGCCATGAAAGAGGCCAGATTTGTTTTCCGAATTTATCACTCACACTTTCAATATAGCACAAAAGCAGTTCCTGATGCAATTTCCCTTTTCTCCTGATGGTGGCAGGGCTGCTCTTTAAGGGTCTGACTGTGTACCAGACTTTTTTTTTCCTTGAAAAAGCCCACTCAGAAAACATTTTTTCATTGCAGAAAGTCTCAGTTAACAGTGCTCTGGAAGCGAGAAGGATTTTTCATTTACATACACACGTACATTTAACAATTGACATATTTAGTATATGTGTAAGACAGTGCTCATCTTATATACAGTACCTGATATATGGGAGTAATATTGTACATCATTTAAATAAACGAAATCCACAGGCAAAGGATTATTGTTAATGAAATGATCATGAAGCTCATTATATTTACTACTGAATGCTTTACTGGAAGAGCTAATGTTGTCCAGGTACTGATTTTGTAATACAAGGTGAAGGAGTAAGGATGGATTTGGGTACCAGAACTCATATTACATACGTTTGTCATGTGGAATCTCACAGGCTTGAGTAAAATCATGTCAGTGTCATGTAAAATGGCCTTCAGTGTGGTGTCTGAAACCTGCTCTTTTTGGTCACACACTGGACCAGGGTGTGTCATTCTCTGGCGGAGACCAGGGTTTCCCGAAGCAGAGCTGTGGACTGTGTCACGGCATGAGCCAGGGTGCAGTGTTCGCTACACACCAGCGATCCCTGTGACGCCAGGGAGGCCTGTGAGCTTGTAGCATTGCTAGCGAGAGCTTCACCTCTCCTGCAGCCGGTGCCTACCCTGCTCCACGTGCAGTGCAGTCTTGCAGTGCACAAAAATGGCTCTGCTAATGCACATTTCGGCTGAAAGCAAGTTCCTTGATCCGCAGACCTTCATCTGTGAGAATCGGAGTAGTAACAGGGCTGAAGCCATCATAAAAGACCCAGACCTCTGTTACACGTGCTGTGTTTTTGCTCCAGCTGTCCTGTTGCGATGTTGGGGTTCCTCCTGTCCGTGAGTCCCCTGCTGGTTCTGCTGGCCCAGGGAAGCCCCTCGCCGGGACCCGCCCGCTCTCGCCGCGCCCCCGCCACGAAGCTGCGCCTGGCGGGGTCCCCCCGCGGGCCCCACGAGGGCCGCCTTGAGATCTTCTACAACCGCACCTGGGGCACCGTCTGTGACGACGACGTCGACCTCAATCTGGCCAACGTGGCGTGTCGAGAGTTAGGATTCGTGGGGGGCATCACCTGGGCACACAGTGCCAGGTACGGCGAGGGGGAAGGTGAGTACCTCAGCACAAACAGCCATCCCTGGCTTTAAAGGCAGGAAGGCCTCACTCACTCAAACTATGTACTGCCTACTTACGTCAGCGCTGCTAGTAGTAGGTCTTGTGGTGTTTGTATTGAATATTTTGATTTATAGGTATGAAAGCAGGGCAGCATGGTGTTACAGTGGTTAGCATTGTTGCCACACAGCACTGGGCCCTGGTTTCAATTCCAGACCTGGGGTGCTGTCTGTGTGGAGCTTGCATGTTCTTTCTGTATTTGCATGGGATTCTTCAGGGTTCTCCAGTTCCTGGTAAGTTAAGTGGCTTCTAGGAAAATTGGCACTGGTCTGAGTGTGTGCGCATTGGTTTTCACGTCTCTCTGCCCTGTGATTGACTGGCTTCCTGTCCAGCGTGTACCCTGCCTTTCAACCTGTTGCTTACCAGGATAGGCTCCATCTCCCCCCACAGCCCTGAACTGGATGAAGTGGTTAGGAAATGGATGGACTGTATGGTATGAGAGCAAACAATATAACATTTTCAGTAATGAAGTAAAAGATACTGAAGTCAGCCAAAAAAGTTTTTTAAATAAGAGGGATCTGTGTGCAACTCTCATTGCCTTGTAGGTCAAACCACCAAAACCCCAGCCCTAGCCTTGCCAGTTTCCCCAGCCTGACGCTGTCTTGTAGTGACAGCCTCTGAGAGAATGTTTTTACAGCTCTTTTTCACAAGGGCCAAAGGATGAAATCATAGTGCACTGTCAATAATTTAAACACTCAGTGTTTGAAATTTACAGGCAAAGAGATTTATAATATTTTTAATTGGTTATTTTCTGTCAAATTGGGAATATAGTGACCAAAGCTCCTGGCTCCTTCATGCTGCTTCTCTCTGCTGCCTCTCGCTTTGCCCTCTAATTTAAAATGAACATGCAATAAAATTCCCCATAAACAAGAGTAATGCAGTACAATGCTGGCGAAAGGGCACTGTCATTAGGCTTAACTAGAGTACCAGTAAGTCTTTTCCTATGTCGGATACCTCAGCAAACAGCCTGGCTTCTATAAAAACACAGTAGAGTCCCATTATAGCTCAGTGCACTTCACAGTTTTTAAGTGCCTATGATTTTTCATTTTTTACAAGGCTATTTTGAGTTTTATGTCCATCCCACTGAAAAGTTTAATGAACTGAGACTTTGGAAACATCACAGCAAACCCAAGGCAGAAAAATTAAATAAACAGGCATTCTGAAGGCATATTAGTCTCACTATAGTGATAGTTCATGCTTTACATTAAATATATAACTTAGGGCTTTTTATTTACCCGGTCATGGCATTTTAATAATTTAAGAAGCGAGGTGAGTTAATGTCAGTTAATGCTTTATTTAAGAGATTTTTTCTGTTGGTTTTGCTATCGAAAAATATGGAGTTAGAAAAAGTAAAAGGATAACAAAGGATGGTAAACTTATTAATTCCTTACACTTATATGCGCTTTTCTGGACACTTCACTCAAAGTGCTTTACAGTTAATGGGGACTCATCTCCACCACCACCAATGTGCAGCCCCACCTGGATGATGCGACGGCAGCCATAGTGCACCAGAGCGCTCACCACACACCAGCTATTAGTGGGGAGGAGAACAGAGTGATGAAGCCAGTTCATAGATGGGGATTATTAGGAGGCCATGATTGGTAAGGGCCAGGGGGAAATTTGGCTAGGACACCGGGGTAACACCCCTACTCTTTTTGAGAAATGGCCTGGGCTTTTTAATTACCACTGACAGTCAGGACCTCGGTTTTAGATAGATAGATAGATAGATAGATAGATACTTTATTGATCCCGTGAGGGAAATTGCAGTGCAACAGCAGCTTAACACACACAACACAGCCACAGTGTAACGAATTATATACTAATAGTACAATACATACAATACAATACAAGAGTTACTCACAGTCCGGACACACAAGAGGAAACTAGAACAGAACAGTACACAGAAAATCGTATCACACGTATGAATATAAATATAGATGTAACCATAGATATAAATATAAATATAAATGTATTGCACAGGTCCCTGGCATATATTGCACAAAAGTGGTTGTAAACGGGAAAAAGAAAAAGAAAAAGAAAAAGAAAAAGAAAGAGAACAGATGTAGCAGTATATGTGTATATGCGTTTAGTCCAGAAACAGGTCACTGTCGCTGTTGCCTCTGCCAAGACGCAAGGTGGATGCGTTGTACAGTCTTATGGCAGACGGCAAGAATGACCTCCTGTAGCGCTCCCTGTCGCACCGTGGGTGAATCAGTCTATTGCTGAACGTGCTCTTCATTCCTGCAAGCCTGTCATAGAGGGGATGGGAGAAGTTGTCCATGATGGCCTCCAGTTTGGACATCATTCTCCTCTCAGCCACTACCTCCAAGGGGTCCAGGTCAGACCCAATGACGGAGCTCGCTCTCCTGATGAGCTTGTTCAGCCTTTTGGAATCTACTGCTCTAATCCCAGAGCCCCAGCACACCACTGCGTAGAAAATGGCACTCGCTACCACCGACTGATAAAACATGTGTAGCATCTTACTACACACATTGAAGGACCTGAGCCTCCTCAAGAAGTAAAGTCGGCTCTGTCCGTTCTTATAGATGGCCTCGATGTTCTTAGACCATTCCAGTCTATCGTCGATGTGCACTCCCAGGTACTTGTACGAGTCCACCATCTCCACGCCACTCCCATGGATGTAGACAGGAGTAGGTTTGACCTTTTTCCTCCTGAAATCTACCACCAGTTCCTTTGTCTTTGTAACATTCAGTTCCAAGTGGTTCACCCCACACCACTCCACAAAGCTGCTGACCAGTCCTCTGTACTCCTCCTCCTGCTCACCCTTGATACATCCAACAATCGCAGAGTCATCTGAGAACTTTTGCAGGTGGCATGACTTTGAGTTGTACTTAAAGTCCGAAGTATAGAGGGTGAAGAGGAATGGAGAAAGAACTGTCCCTTGAGGTGCCCCTGTGTTACTCACTACCAGTTCAGACACGCAGTTCTGAAGTCTCACAGACTGTGGTCTGCCCGTCAGGTAGTCAGTGATCCACGAGGTCATGGAGGCATCGACTTGCATCTCCTCCAGCTTCCTCCTTAGAAGTAAGGGCTGGATGGTATTGAAGGCACTGGAGAAGTCGAAAAACATGATCCTTACAGTGTTGCCAGCCCTGTCCAGGTGTGAGTAGGCCCTTTGCAGCATGTAGATGATCGCATCCTCCACACCAACACTGGGCTGGTAGGCAAACTGTAGGGTGTCCAGTGATGAGCTGACCATGGGTCTCAGGTGGGATAAGACCAGTCTCTCCAGTGTCTTCATGATGTGAGAAGTCAGTGCAACTGGTCTGTAGTCGTTGAGGACAGAGGGGCGCCCTTTCTTTGGTACCGGGACCAGGCATGATGTCTTCCAGAGCACCGGGACTCTCTCCAAGCGCAGGCTCAGGTTGAACAGTCGCTGGAGCACTCCGCTCAGCTGATCAGCACAGGCCCTCAGAACTCTGGGACAGATGTTATCTGGTCCTGTGGCCTTACCCCCGTGCAGCCTCTTCAGCTCCTTCTTCACCTGGTCAGCTGTGATGGTCAGCCTGGCCCGGGGGATGATGCTCATAGTGCTTTCAGTGCCGGAGGTGTTAATGGCGGAGGTGTTGGAGAGTGGCAGCTGTGGGGGATGTGTGGGTGAGCAGCCGTCGGGGGTTGTAGCTGTAGGCGGCCATGTTTGTGGGGGGATGGAGGAGGTGTTGGGCAGTTGCAGCTGTGAAGGGTTAGGGAGCGTGTGGCTGTGGGGGGATGGGTGTTGCGCCACAGAGGACCCAGAATCAAACCTGTTAAAGAACTGGTTCAACTTGTTGGCCATCTCCAGGTTCCCTTCTGTTGCAACCCCAGCCTGTTTGAAGCCAGTGATCTCTCTCATGCTGCTCCATACATCTCTCACCCTATTCCTTTGCAGCTTGTCCTCTACCTTCCTCCTGTAGGCATCCTTGCTCTCTCTTAACTTCTGCTTTAGCTCCCTCTGTACACGCTTGACCTCTTCCTTATCTCCCCTCCTAAAGGCTCTCTTCTTGTCATTCAGAAGAGCCTTCAGGTCGCTGGTGATCCAGGGTTTGTTATTTGAAAAGCAGTGTACGTCTTTGGTGGGGATGGTGTTGTCTACGCAGAAGTTAATATAGTCAGTGACACATTTATGTCTTATCAGAAGGACGTCGCCTTTTTACAGTATAGTGTCCACGTCACTATACTAGGGTATTACACCTACACAGCACCTCTTCCAGTAGCGACCTTAGTTTTTCCCAGGAGTCCCATCCAGGTACTAACCAGGCTCATACCTGCAGAGCTTCAGTGGCTGCCAGTTGTGAGTTGCAGGATGACGTGGCTGCTGGAATGTCTTCGATTAAACTAATCAGGCAGATAATCAGGCATGTGGCTGTGTGTCAGCTTCCATTCATCATATGATCAAAACTCAATATGTAACCCATATGCCCCCGTAACAGATCTCACAGTGCAAATTTAAACTGTTACAATGATTTCACTGCTCCAGGTCTCAAGAAGTCCCCAGGCTAAATTGCCTGTATTTTTTCTGTTATCAGTACTACTAATATTCTTCCAGTGAATTGGAATCAGCGAGTAAGATGCCCAGTCGGGCCGTGTGGGTCAGTCGCTTGGAGATGTGCCTTGAACCATTGGATCCAGCAGCACAAACTGCATCTCCATGCATGTTTGCAATAATTATGTCACACATTGTTATGGCTTGCAAAATGCCCTCTATTTGCTGTTGAGTTTAGTTATTGAAAATTACCATCCTGTATTATTGCGATATTGTTTGCAATTTGACTGTCGTCAGTTTGAGTACGTCATAGATTATTCAAAGACTCCAAATTACCACGTTTGTCATAATTCTAAATTAAAATGCACCATCAAATAATTTTACTAGTTGTTGTAATTTTTAGTATGTGTTGTCTAACACTGGTTAAACTTAGCCTTGAATTGAATTCATTAAGAAAGTATAAAAATTAGATTATGTAGGCCCTATATAAGCTGCTGTATGTAAGTTTGCCAGTGAGAGCATTTACTTAATATGTCTGCTTTTGGAATAAATCTGCTTAATGAATATCATTTCCATGGCTCAGAATTTAAAGGGACTTTTCTTTTATTTTTGTCATGTCCGGAAGGCTGTCCTTGCTAAACTGAGTAAATGAAGGAAGATGGTCATGTTTTAAAAGTAGATTCATTCTCTAATTTATCGCTAAAGGATGTACTTACTGTATGTGTTCATTGGTTGTTAATCACGGAAGGCAATATGGAAATAGGTCTTCCTGGGTTTGATTCTAGTACACTGGAGTGAGGGATTCTTTCCCCACGAGTCCAGGACACTGCCCTTGTCTGTCTGGGGGTAGAATCTGTCTCTCACGCTGGACCTGCACTGCTGTCCTCGCCAGGTCCTATCTGGATGGACAATGTGCGCTGTGTTGGCACTGAGAAGTCCCTGGCAGAGTGCCAGTTTAACGGCTGGGGCGTCAGCGACTGCAAGCACTCAGAGGATCTGGGGGTGATCTGCACCGAGGAGAGGAGGAACATGGTCACACAGCGTCAAGGGCGGCCCAACAACCTCATCAACCTGGTGAGGAACTGAAGGGTTTCCAACCCCCTCCTTCAGACGTTTTTGCATGTTCTCAGGTATAAAGACTGGCCCTGAAATGCACTGGTTCAGAGCATAGCAGGAGAAGATCCCTTTCCTGGAAAGGGCCCATTTGACATAATCACATTTCCAAACTTTAATGAGCGGCAATGTGGCTTCTTGTATTCCTACAAAAAACGTCAATTAATTCTGTATTTAAAATAACAGAATCCTGTCTATGTTTCTACTTATTTAGGTTTTCCTTTCATTGTGTTCTGGATTAGGGATGAATTCTCACAAAAATTAATGAATTCTGTGCTTGACTACAAAGTGCCCAGTGGTGATCGTTTGCTTAAAGTTGAGATGAAAAAGGATAATATTGCTTGCTTGTTGTGACTCCAGAAAAGAAATGGAAAGGAAACACATATATTTATGAAATCTCAAATGTGTACCTGTAGGATTAATAAATAACAGAACAGGCTCCTACGCAATAATAGCACATCAGGCCAGAAGGGGACCACAAACAGGAAGTGTGAGCTGACTGAGTGTGGCAGCATCTGTGAAGCTGCTTTTCAGTCACCATTACCAGGAGTTGCACCTGGACAGAAAACGGCAGCCAAGACATTCATTCCATTCCTGAGCTGCCCACCGCTCACCGCTGCCCACTCAGCACTGCAGGAATGCCTGTTCCTGGAACCTCAGTCAGGTCAATGTTGAATCTAAACCACTCTCTCACAGGAGCTCCTGCCAAGAAGACTGTTCTAATAAAACAGCACAGACCAGAGCTTCATTTAGGTCTGTCTGGAGTAGGACAGCTTGCCTGTCTAAAGATCGTAAAACAGGGGTGAGCAAGGGCTTAAAGACCACAGCAGAACAACATGGAGGGGCCCTTCTGTCACAACAACACAGTCTTTTACAATGTCAGTCTCTTGTGCTCACATGTTCGCACCCTAGAGAAAGTGCAAGTGTCGGTGACCCTGTGTGTTCTGCAGGGAGGCAGCAGGATCCAAATAGAGGAAGTCCGGCTCCGGCCCATTCTTGCCAGCACCAAGGTCCGTGCCCCCATCACCGAGGGCGCGGTGGAGGTGAAACACGCGGGCAGGTGGCGCCAGGTGTGTGACCTGGGCTGGACTCTCAACAGCAGCCAGGTGGTGTGTGGCATGCTGGGATTCCCATCTGCAGAGCAGCATAATGTCAAGATGTACAAGTAAGTTTCTAGATGATGGATTAGTTTCTGCTTTCTGCTGTACACTTCTATTGAATAACTGCAAGGGAAGACTAATGGAATTTTTAAACACTATTGCAGGACAGGGTTGAGGCCCTCAGGCTTGGCTTGTTGATGTACAGTAGATACTGTCCATTTTGCGCTTGCATTCTTTAACATGCACTTCAGTATTCTCAAGTGTGAGTAAAGAAAATGAGTCACAATGTAAAACAAATGCATAAATAATAAGAAATCAGCTTCAGTCTTACAGATCTGTATTAAGATAGATCTATTAAATTTATCAACACAGACTGAAGTCACCTCTGCAGTCTGCTGGATAGACATTCCGCTGTGTTATCTCCGCCCAGCAGACAGTTCTTAAGGGCCAGACCTTCTACATAATGGCATATTGATCTTCCCCTCTCACTAATACCATCTAGAATTCTGCAAACAGTTGACCAATTTCAACTGCTGCATTTTCAGAAGAGCAATAGGACAATGACTCTCAGGTTTCTGTGACAGGCTCCAGTATCACAGAGGATTATTATTCAAGTATCCCTTCAATTATTACATTTGTTTTTAGCTGACTGTTGTTTCCAATGTTACTACTATTTTTTTTAAAAAGTGAATAAAACCACTTTCCCTTTATTATACTTGAATCCACTTTGAGGAAGATTTTACTTGAACATGAATACTGTATTCTGTTCCCTTCGTTAAACCATATGGGTGCAAAAGCTCTCATTGCTTGGTTCTATATAAATGCACTGTTTATCCCTAACAGATCTTTAATTAAAAAAAAACATTGGTGTGTAAAATGTTTAGCACTTTACGCCTGAGAGCTGCGCGTGATTTATGTAAAGGCTGATTACTTGTTTCACTTGACACTGTGGAAGAAAGTCTTTGATAAAAAAACAGTGTAATGAGGAGTTTCTTGATTCTTGGTCCGTGGAAGAGTCCAGATTGATTTTCCTTAAGGAGTTTGCATCCTTTGCTTCCTTCATGTGTAATGAACAGAACTCATCTGTAGAAATGAACACATTTAGCTCTCCCCCTGGAGGCAGAGTAACAAGTGGAAAAAGCCAAGCCGTAGTCTGAGGCCACGTGAAGGCATTGCTGAAATCTCTCTTCCCTGGGGTGTCTCCCTGTTCCCTCCGCAGCCTGGCGGTGGGGAGGTGCGCTGTCTGCCTCTGGGTGTACCAATCTGGGTGTGCTGTCTGTGACTCCCCAGCCGTGTCACAGCGCCACATGGACAGGCAGCTATATTTAGAGTCCTTCTCCGAGTGTAAATATACTGTAGCTGTGCGGCCCAGGAAGCTTCATCTCTTTCCACACAGCACTTAGTGTTTATTCACTGAACTTTTTTAAAGACCTCTGCGGTATCCCAGCAGTCCCCTCTGACACACACACACACAACACCACAGAGCTACACTTTGCTCATCTGCTCACTCAGTGCCCACAGTCCTACCGGGTATCCCACAACACCCTCACGAAACATTATTACTTGCCCATTGCAATCGGAATGAAAATGGTCTGTACCCTAGTGGACGTCCAGTCCGCTGAGCATCAATAGACATCTACAGACCCTATGTGCAGCCCTGTGAGATGCTGTTGGAAAAGAAAAGTGATTCCCTGGGTGTTTTGGTTGACAGTACTGGTCAGTCAGAGTACCAGACAAAGAATAAGTATTGGTTTCAGTAGTATTTGCTGCTTCTTAATGCCTCTTGATATTTAGAACAGCCCTGATGTACAGACTTTTCTGCGATAGACTTTAAAACAGGTAAAAGACAAGGATTAAGGTACTGCTCTGGAACCTTAAGCAATATAACCATTAAGGCTGCTCTGCTTTCTGATGTGCTCTGCTTTTTCGTGCGCTCTGCTATCTAGAAGCAGCTTGGTGTCTACAAGGGAAAATTATATTGCAGCTAATTATATTGTTAGTTATGCTTGTGCTTGCATTTGGTTTTTAACATTTTTTAGATCTCTGTGATTAATGTCAGATGTAGATTTGTTAAATAACATTATGGGTTGTGATGCTTGTTTTTTCCCTGACACCACAGTCCTGTTGTCTAATTTCATACAATTACCCCATTTTTGCAAAGTTTTATAATACCATCCTGGTGTCTGCAGTTGTGTGTTAGTGCAGGCCCATGTCTGTTTTGCGCTTGTGTGATTACACTATCTTCAGTTGTTTTTGGTCCACACCAGGTTCCAGATTCTTCTGGGCAGTGGGTCATAATATCTCTAGTACTATACCTTAGCTCAGGTATGGTCTTTTCTGGTCCTGGTGTCCAGTGTGTCTGCAGGTTTTCTAGGTCTTTACAAAGCACCGATATCTGAAGAGTTGGAGGAAGCTGTCAAAAATATGTCCCATTAAGTCAATAATCAGCTGAGTTGTTTTGTTAAGAGTTGAGGTGGAATGAACACCTGCAGACACACGGGCTCTCCGGGACCAGGACTGACCATACCTGCTTTACCAATCTTCCTAGTCCTCCATCTCTAACATGTTGACTACATTACTGTAAAGGACACATTCATGTAATTAGTGGGACAGGGTAAAAAAAGTAACTTCTGTAACATTTTATGCTCTTGAAAAATGTACTGCTGTTTGATTTGCTTTTATAAATGGAATCTTAATTACTATGTTTGATTTAATGCTTGGTTATACAGAAGGTATTTCAGGAATTGGTTACAATTGAATAGTGTAAATCTATTATTTTACATGCATGTGTTAGGCAATAGCTCACTTCCTTCAGGCCCGGTCCAGGAGCGATTAGCACAGGTCCAGTTGACTTATCCCTATAACCTGAACCACAGTTGTCTCTGTACCTTACTTCTAGAAGCTAGAATATAATACTTCCAAGTCCCTTGGGTTTAACTGTCAGTCTCTACTGTTTCCTTATCTTTCAGTTTTGTGACTCCACAAAAGTAAAAACAACTCTGTCAGTTGAAACAAACTAGTATTTTTTAATAAACATTTTATCCCAATCCCTGAGCCTTCCAGTGTCCTAGGTACTCTGTACATCTGTGTCTGTGCTTTGGTTTAGAAAACTCCACTTCCTCTCCAATCATTGGTGCACAATCTTCCATAATTGGTTTAAGAAAAAAAACAATGCAGCGAGTCTATGGACTTCATTTATTATCAATCTTTAGATCTCTGTTTATGTTTTCCATTTGTTATTTACAAAATGTTAAATTTCCTTTTGAGATCTAACTCTGAGACATCTAGTGTGAAATGGAGAAGAGTGATGTGCAGTGTTGAGACTCATGTTGCTGGTCTTTCAGAACTGCCAGAAGGTCGGTTCCTGATTAAAGATAAGTGAAAAGGCATGGTTGTCCTTTGAGCACAAAACCCCATTTAATCAGCTGAGCGCATTTAATGAGCTAAGAAGATTTTCATTAAATGTCACCTCAGTATAATCAGCCTAATACTACTAATACAAATACTTACAAGCCCAAGACTACCTTCATATTCAGCTTCTTAAATCTATATATTGGTTTAATGTATGCATGTGTTTGTAATTCACAGTATATTTATTTATATTTGAGCAGACAGAGGTCAGGATCATGTTAATGGAAGGGCAGACTTTGCTACCGGCCCTGCTATGGCGTTAAAACAGGTCAACATGTCACTGAAGATGTTGAGTCTTGTCATAGACCTTGTCATAGGTCAGCCACAGAGGAAACATGTAGTTGTCACCTGGTGTGGTGGGAGAGTCCAGTCAGGTTCTTGTTGGTATCATGGTGAAACAGAACACTCAGTGACAGCCGTGTCCGTTCTGTGTACAAACAAGGCTGTCTCTTGTGCCAGGTCAGTGGCTGGTTTCAGGCAGGACGCCAGCATGATGCAAGGAGCCTCTGGAAGGAGTCATGAAGGACTTCCTTGTCACCTGACTGTAAACACCGCGCAGAGCGAGGGGCATTGTTAGAAAAACAACACAAACACAGTAATGTCATTATCTGCAGTCTTGGTCTCTAATTGAGAGGGAGGTGACACTGAAGTGGTTTCTAGATTTATATCCTGAACCACAGAGTACAGCCTCTGAGCTGCATTCACTCAAGACAGATGTCAATCAGGAATCTCAGGGAGTGCTGCTCACTGGTTGTACATTCCTTAGAAAATCTCCTCAAAAAGGTTAGATGGTGTTTTATGAGAGTTACAAATGAGAGAAGGCTATTCACCCTAGATTTGCCCTATTTGCTAGATCGTTTGAGAAGTTATTTCAAGTCCCCTCGCTATCTTCTCTGTTCAAGACTAAAAAGGTTTAACTTCTTTCCAGGAAGACATGAAGACATTCCCTAAAGCCCTGGAAGGCATCTGGTAGAAATACTTTGGAGTAACAGAAGTGTCTTTTGGGAGCTCTTTGATGTGCTTGAGCAGTTGAATATTAATACTATGACTATTCATTGATTAAAAATAATTTGAAATGAATACCAACCAATATTAAGTGCAAATGATGAAGCCCTCAGAATCATATGGGGTCTTAATAGTTTGATTGTCTTTAATCATTCGAATGATGGCACTCTGTGCCTGCTGCTGTCCAGGGCTACCTAGGCTGAGGCTGTGGCAGCCAGCTTCAGACTGCACTCCTGATGTCAGGCACGTCTCAGAGCTCAGGCTCTTTCCTTGCTGTATTGTCTCTCAGCCACTCCCCTTCTAATTTACAGCCCAGTGTCTCTTGGCTGCTTGCAGAAGATGCTATAATTAAACTTTGGAGAGGCCTGAGGGTTTTGTAAGGTTCTTGCAAAAAGGGTGCAATTACAGCTGCTCCCAGCCCTGGCCTGCTGTGTCAGCAGAGGTCTGTGACGTGAGCTGTGCAACTGTGGAGACTAGGAGAGGGACAGACGGCGAGCACATACAAACTGTACCTTGTGAGTGTCATTAGCACTGATGTCTATATTTAGTATTTTAAAAACGCCTGTTCCTTTTTTCAAAATGCGCTTGAAGTTCTTGGCAAATGTTTCTGAATTTTAAGATACTGCAACAGCTTTATTTATTTTTTTACTTTGGAAAGTGTGGTTGGTTTTTGGAAGAGTTGGTTGTGATTGGGAATCTATTTATAACGTGTTCATTCATTAAACATATTGTTATTTAACCTTTTTGTAAAAAAAAGGTTTTTCCTTTTTCAGTGCCTGATTGGGTTGGGTTCTGCCGGAATCCAGCACAAAACATTGGTGACTACTTTGCATTCGGAGATCTTTCTGCAGACTGGTTTCTGCCCAGACAGAGCTTCCTTTTGGTCAGCTTGGTGCTTCCTTAATTTGTGAACGAATTGCATTGCTTACAACTGACCTAACAGCCCCTAGGCAAACATTCATCTCACTCTTTAATTTGTTTGTGGTCATTTCATGTCACGTGGTCTCGTAATGAATTCCTGCCTGGATGTTTGTATTGAAGTTCAGAAGGATAATTCCCAGGGGCTGTGCTATCCTCCCTCTGTATTAAAGTTGTCTTGCCTCACCTGTAAGAGTGCAGGCTGTGACAGCAGGCCATCCAAGATCTTAGCCTCCAAGTGTCATTGAATGGAGTGTGGCTGTCAGAGAGAGCACTTCTATCTTCCATGAAGAGCGAGTCTCTTCCGCAGGTCTGTTCTCGCTACTTAAATAGATTTGCAGGACTTGCAAAGTCAGGCACCCTCAATGAAAGTGCTTCCAGCAACATTCACTCTCACATGCTTGCCTGAAATTATTAGGTAGCAGGTGCAAATTCAGCAACCACTAATCAGAGTCCTCCCAGCCCAGAGAGTAGATGCCAGCGAAGAAATAAGGGCAGTGGGCATGTCAGGATAATCGGCTTAGTGGTGGTTGTCTCTGTGGAGACCAGCTCCGAAAGGTGTCAGAGCTATCATTTCCCCTTCCTGGGTTTGTAAACTTTGGGTGGGACTCCAAGGCCAATTACACTGGTAGGTGGAGACTTGGGGAACAGGCCATTACAGGAAGTAAACAAAACGCATTATTTACAAAGTTTGTTTGCACTGTAAGTTCTCATCAGGACAAATTATCTCTACACGCATGGGGTGTTAACTTTGTAAATAAAACTTTTTAATCCACCACTGACCCTCCTGGCAAAGGTATTTACAGTGTTTTACAGTGTTTTCTCATCTGCTTTAATTAGAAACAAAATACATAGTGTGTATTCAAGGGTGTTGGATTATGCATCTTTAGACTTCACATATCTCGGTACATAGATTTGTAAGAATTTATTCAAGAAGCTAACTTTGAACAACAAGACTGTTCTCGTGATAGTGTAGAATTTCATTGGGAAGATTAGCCACTGAAATACATATAAAGTTTACAGGAGAATATGGCATTCTTTCACACTAGATAAAAAACAAGAATTTATTTAGCAGTGCAACAGCATGCTCATTTCATCGCTCAGCTAATGCTCAAGGAGACTTGGTTTGCCTTTCTCTTTTGGTTTATTGCTGCTGTTCTCATTTGAGGTAACACTGTTTATTTTAATAGTATTATATTTATGTTTTGGTAAGAAGGGAACTGATAGGCATTGCCTTGGAATTCCTGCCAGAAAGCACAGCAATATTGAGGGTCTGTAATTGTGGAGGGAAAATAAAGTGCCACATGTCACAATGTGTGTGTGTTAGGCATTTTTGTTGCTTGGAAACTAAGTGGTTTTTAAGTCTTTTTAAATTGCAAAGCTGCTTTAATCAGGCATACTTTTGTGTCTGGTCTGTGCAACAAGTTAGTACACAACCACATGGCAGACAATCCCAGTTTTTTTGTAACACTTGGGTAGCCTTACTGGCTAAATGCAGTTGTTCGTGACCTTTATTAACTAAAAACATTTAGATGTTTTTCCCTTTCTTTAAACGTCCTCTTCTGGCTTGATCAGAAGACAAGCTGTAATCTGTTTTTTTCTTGGACTTGTTTTTTTGATTCTACACCCTTATGATTGCTTCAGTGTTTCACTATTGCAGATTTGACCTGTTTCACTAGTAAGTTTCTCTCATTAGCAGTGGTTGATAACTAGCAATGGACAAGTAAAATTATCCACAAGATTTTGACTTTTTTTCACCCTCTCGTAATGTTCTAATTTTCTTCTCCTAGACATATGTGGAATTATCACTTTGTTGGTGACTACAACAGAGCTGTACAGATGCATTACAGTAAACACCCTTTTTTACCTGGTTGTACAGTTATCTACTATTATGCTCCCAACCCTACTGCTCATGTTGTTTGGACTTTACATGGATTTTACATCTTTTGCAAGAGCATTCATGGGAATAGTTACTGTGACACATTATCCTTTGGACATGGTGAACTTTCTGTGTTTGCAGGGTTAGCATTCCAATTCTGAGCTCCTGACTAGAAAAGCAAAATGCTGGGAATTTTGAGCAATGAACATAGACCATGTTTGTGTTTTTGTGCCACTCATACATTCCTTCTCAAAGTGCTCCAATATGACTCGGTTTGCTTCCCCTCTTAGGTATGCTGTTGAGGCTGAAATGACACATGTTTGGATGACTCTCTTTCCTACTAATGTGCCAGAGGCAGAGTGAAGCAGTGTTTGATGTGGCTGTAAAGGACCTCACCTCACTGCTGAGCTGGATGAACCCCTGACGCTCTGTACCTCTGCTCCTGGCTCAGCGCTAGAATGACTGGGCTCAGCCTAATAGGAAATGTTTGTTTTTAAGTCGATGTTTTTGAAATCCATTTTATACAAACCAGTGTAGGCAGACATGCTGAGGATGTCATAAGATATAATTGAGTGTGTTCCAGAAGCCAGCTGATGGTGCATTCTTATATTAATTTGGAGCTAGTTTCCCGCACAATGAGACTCTTTCCTGCTCTCACACAGCAGATATATTGTGCCTGGATATTTAAGAAATTACTCTTACATTTCTGTACGTTGTCAAAGTGAAATCCTTTCCATTAGTATAGGTTATGTAAACAACAGCAAAAACATTTTTCTAATGAAAATACGGTGATAAAATGCTGTTAATCTTTTAGGAAATGATCTCTGTACAAGTCTGTCCATCTCCCACAAAACCTTTCCAAGAAAGGCATGAGACACAACGACCAAATCCCTCTAGTATGAGACTTGTCCTGATTTAAATGTTAATGCTTGTGAGTACCTGCTATATCCAAAGTCTCTTTAAGATGCCTTCCCCTAAAGATACAAGTGAAGAACAGCGTCATTCAATAATAATTAAAGAGTATTCTATTTCTATCTTATCTTAATTTATGTAGACTATCTTAGAAATACATTTTTGTCATAGAGATAATCCTCCAATTTAGTTCTAATTGTTATATCCATAACTATGCACAAAATAGATGTAAGGCTTGGTTTATAATTACTTGTCATACTTTTTTATGGAGGTGTTTTATATTAATTGACTTTTGCTAATGGCCTATGAATAACATCTCCTTCCCTTAAGCACAACAGGTAGAAAACCATCAGTCCCTGGAAATTACCTACCCTTAAACTTACCTGTCCTTGGTACCTAAAGCACTTCTGTGTCTACTGTGCTAATATGATGAAACATACACGTACAGTAGATCTTTGTCTTTCTTCCACGTGGGGCACATTGTCTGTTCCTTCCTAGGTAAACATATAAGTGAAACATACATTTAATACATTCACATATTTCAAATAAAAACATTTATAAGAAGTCTTTTGTCCACTCTGCAATAAAACAGCTCAATGAATGTATGTAAATGTCCCCCACTACCTATTTATCCATTATTTTATGTATGATATACTATTGTTTTGATTTCATGTACTTCATGTGATTTGATAAGACTTTTATATTTTGCTTGTGTGTTTTGTACTTTTATAGGAGAAGCCAAAGACAAGTTTCCACAGTAGTGGGCAATGGAGTATCTATCTTAAACTTTCCCATCTTTATCCCTGAATCACTTTATCTTTTACAGTTCCTTTGCTGTTCTAATACCGCAAAATATTGATTTAAGCTTGCATGATAAATATTCATTTTTGTGTCCCTCTTGGCTATTTAAATATCATTTTCATTACATGCCCGTACTTGTAGTTCATCACTTTTCTGAACCAGATCTTGTTTTTCTAAACCTTTATTACATTCTTTGTTGGTTTAATTGCTTGAGGAAAAGTGTTCCATGTTATAAGGACAATAAGTTGATGCCATGAATGTATTTGATTAAGTGTTTAAAATGAATATGTCCCATTCTATTGCTATTAGGCTTTGTCTCATCCCTTCATAGTCTGTTTTTTGAAAGTTGCAACATTTTACTTGTTGATTCAAACTTCAAAGAAAAGCATTAGGATTGTTGCCCTCTAATGGTACATTCAGATCTCTTGTCCTCAATCTGTCTTCATTGTTTGGAAATGCTAAATCAATACAGATATTTTACCTAGTCGATGTTCTAACAAACTAAGGAAGCCTTGATAAAGCTGATAGCCATATACTGTATATCATTTGAATGTTCCTTTTTTTTTTTCTCAATTTGTCTGAGGAAAGTTTAAATCCCCCATGACAACCACTTCTTAGTTTATGCACTTATCCTTGACTCTCTTGTACAGTATAAGAGTAGTTTACTGTAAATCTGAATTTAGTGCTTTGTAGCATACTTGTAAAACGTTGGGTTTCAAACCCTGAAATATTTTTGGAATTCAACAGGATGGTTGAAACCTCATGAAATTTTGTGGGAGAAAAAAATAATATCCTGTAGGAATTAATGTGAGTAGGATTGACAGAGCAAGATAATAACTGAGCTGAGATTTGACTTTCACTGGCCTCTCACCACAGTGCCACATTGCACATGTTGTTTGTTTTGCTGAATGGATGTTTATATAATGTGAATACTTGAGTACTGCTTATGGGAAAAGGTTTCCAGTAAAGTACAGTATATCCCTTACCAGACAGAAGTGTCAGTGGAGATGCAGGGCACTGGATGAACCCTGTGACACACCTCTATTAGATTTTTTCAAAAACCCAAGTCAATCTAGATCAAATGTGGTCACTGAGGTATCTGTGTTGATACATTCACAAGAGTACCTGCAAGCAGCATGAAATAAATCTACTTTAAAATCTAATGCTTGTTTTGCCCATTTAGATTTTTTCTTTGCCCTGTTGTGTTGTATCATTGAATTTCTTGTTCCATCTCTGTAGGCAGTTGGAAATGCAGATGCAGATCTGGACCACAAGACAAATCCATTACTGATCTTACAGTTTCACAAATATTTTTTACCGAACACCCCACCACACTTCAGTCTCCTTCACCCGATTTTCTATAAATCTTGTGTTGTGATGCTTGATGCCTGTGTTACTCAAAGACTCCTCAGTGTGTTAACAGCAAGATTGTGAATTAAACAAATACTGTAGGCACCATTCACTGGTGTACAGTAGCTTTTGGAAGTGGAAATTAAGTATTGCCTACCATTTGTCTCTTACAGAAAGCTGTGGGATGCGAAGGTGAAAAAGCCAGCATCCAGGTAACGTATTTTCATTTCAACACTTGTTAAGAGTCACTTAAATAACTTTAATAAAACCTGCTGCAGCAGAGATGAAATAAAACATCTCACTTTGGGAGTCTATTCTTTTGACAGTGATCAGTCTTATTAAAATTATTCTTCTTTAGTTAAGGATAAAAGAAGGACGTTTTGCTCATATTGTTACCTGGATGGCAGCACTTTTGCTGGAGTGTGCAGGCCCTGATTATAGGTTTCACCATCGTAGAGAAGAGATCAGTGGAGTGGTATGATTCAGGAATATACCTTACTCACTGTGCAGCTATTTATTTTACTTTTATTTCTTGTATTGAATTGAAAAAGGGCACTGTAATAAAGTACTGTAACAGGCTTCCACTGCTGTTGAGTGAGAAAGGTCCCTGCAACGATCAGTCACACACACATCAAGGCAACGGCTTGTTCCCTCTTCCCCGGCAGACTGAGCACCATGTCTCGGAAGAAGAGCTTCTGGGTGGAGAAGGTGAACTGCCAAGGCACCGAGCCCAGCCTGTCGCAGTGCCATGTCCAGCTGTCCATCCCCCGCAGCCTGGTGCCCTGTAGGAATGGCATGCACGCTGTGGCCCGCTGTGTCCCGGGACCACAGTTCAGGAAGAGCCCTGGAAACCGGCCGCACAAACAACACAGTAAAGAGGTGAGGCCCGGGGAGCATGGCCTAATAACCTCAGACCAGCTGCTCTGCAGAGATTGAATTTCTTCTTGATTTCAATCCTGTATTTTATCTGCCTGTTCAGTTTTGTAAGTGCATGCGCCACTCAAGAAACTGATTTAAAGGATGGGATGACTGTGGTCTTGCTAGACTTGCTGTTTTTTTATTTTTCTTCTCTGTGTGCTGTATTGCATTGTCGAAGTGTGGGATTTGTCAGACAGCAGAATTTGCTAACGTACTGCATAGTGTTTTTGCAATATCAGACGACCTGATGACTCCTACTCTACGGATGTGTGTTAGCCAAACTTTCCTCCTGCCATAATTCTTGGACACATCTGAACTTGAGAAAGAGCTGGTCCACTGTTTGCCGGGTAGGGGGATGTGCGGACCTGTGTGAGACGTCCTCTGTCTCGTGCCCCATGACAGCTGGCCGTGCGGTTGAAGGCGGGCGCGCAGCTGGGCGAGGGCCGTGTGGAGGTGCTGCGCGAGGGGAAGTGGGGCACGGTGTGCGACCACCGCTGGGACCTGCTGGCGGCCAGCGTGGTCTGCCGCGAGCTGGGGTTTGGCACCGCCAAAGAAGCCATTTCCGGAGCCTACCTGGGACAAGGTGAGCCAGTTTGTTACCGGCCTAGTGCTGGAGAGCCATGAGTGAGCCACATGTGTGTGACATCCTGTTTCACAGAGGACTTCCAAAACATTCCAAAGTAATGGACTCATTAGGAATTAATTCCCTTGAAATCAGAAAATACCAGTTTTGTCATGTTTGTAACTTACAGCTGCAGACACAAATGCAAACTGAGTGTGAGGGGTTCAGAGGCTTTTTGACTCATTGATGGGAAATGTGCACCTACTGTATACAGGTTGATTTTAAAGGCATTGATATTGCACCATCTCGAACTATTTGTGTGTTATTTTATTGCCAGTTAGGGGAACCTTAGTTTTGCTTATCTAACAACTGTAATGCCTTCCTGCTGCTGAAATCCAGGAGGATTTGTAGTATCACTGATGCGAGTTTCGTCTGATATATCTTTAATATGTCTTCCTGGGACATTACGACCCTGACATTCAGAGTTATGATTCTGAAATGTTGTTAAGATTTTGTATTGTGAGGAATTCCTCACTCTCTGTGAAGGGATGTGAAAAAACATGTGGGATTATGCTGATGTACGTGAAGCTTTTTGTTTCATTATTGCGGGTGGCTTCTGTTACAGCAAAGTGATGTACAGTATGCTTTGCCACTACTAAGAGTGAATTATTATTAACTCAAAAATAGGAAAATATAGGGCCAAGGGCCACACAGAAGAGCAGTGGTACAATATACAAATAAATATGGTTTTAAGAGGGATAACTGTCATCAGCCACTGCTGCTGTATGACACAAACAAGGGTTTTAGAGTTGTAGAAGTCAAGTCGAAAGCAAGCTTCCCATTTAAGTACCCAATGGGCTAGATGGGTGAATGGGCTCCCCCTTTTTGTAACCCTTCTTATGTTTTTAATTGTTAGCAGGAAGCTGCATTTTAACTTTCCTCAGCATTGATTGAGGTTGTAATGAGATAAAATAAGCTTTTTTCAATGAGGATGTAATGATGAAGATTGAGACCACGATATACAGTATGTGTTTTTTAAATACACCTGCAGCCAATACTCCAGAAGGAAAGGAACTATATGTTCACTGAGTTAATTAGTGCAAGCAGGATCGTGATTCATCCTGACCCACCATCCAGTAGTTATACACAGTCCCTTTTCACCATCAGTCTTTTGCTCTATGTCATGTCTGATTGTCTTTCTCTCACCATGGATCTGTCAAGGGTCTGGCCCTGAGTGATAACTAGACCTACAGTATGCCCAATGGTTAAGGGCAGGATAATCTACAGGAATTATTTTCATTGGTCAGGAAGAATGAAGTTTTTCACTTTTTTCTTAGTTTATTTCTGTGTGGTTACTTCTTCTGCTCTGTGACATTGAGAATGTGCGTTGACATACTGTACAGTAATTCGGCAGACAAGGCAGCTGTGGTATGTTAAATAGCAGGTTATCTCAAATGTTTCCATGCACTGCAGTCCCCTGCTCTGCTTTTGTCTGGAAGTGTCTGTGCTGGGACAAGGCTGACATTGAACAATGGCTGGTAGGCTTCAGAACAAGGTCATTTATTTCCATGTGCTTTAATTTCAACAGCAGACAGATGTCTTAGATATTAAATTACAATTGCTGGTGCAATTGGCCACAAAACATATTCTGTGAATGCATTACACTAGCACCCAGACAGGAGAACTAACAGTCTGAGTTGCATTGAAAGTTACAGTAAAAACATCAAAAGACGTTTTGCAATGCTGATTATGCTCTACAGCAGACGTTGGAAGCTCCTGGCACAGGCACCATAGGCCACCACATGAAGAAATAATATACACTCCGACACAACACCTACAATACTTCATCTCAGAAACAAGGCAATGTCAGTGTGAGATAATACACCAAATCTGTGGATCTCAGGAAAAACAGTCTGAACATCTGATTTGTAAAATAATTTAATTATATTAGGCTGTTTAAATGTGAACTTTGAGGACTGCTTTATTTAGGACAACATCCTTATTTCTATGATGAAGAGGACTGTGCTTACTTCATTACAAGTGATGTATTAAAACATTTCAAATAAGAATTATTGTATTTAATTTTTGTTTGTATTTCTGTATTCAAAGTTATGGAAATTAGTGTTAAGTAGCTAGTGTGCTGTTTTCCGTGCAGTTTTACTGCTGTGAATACAGATAATAAACTGCATACTGTCTTGGTGACAGTCAGGAGTGGGATGACTGGGATGACTTTCGGTTGAAATCTTTTCATTAAAGTTTTACAATGGAAAAAAAAACATCAAGATAAACAACAGAACTAAATTGCCAAGCTATAAAAATCCTTTAAAAATTATTTCATCATAAAAAATGTGTTCTGCCCCCACACACACTCTAAACTGATGAAAAATGGAAAAGGGAAATAAATGTATGAGATTACTTGAAATTTATTGACAGGAGAATATTCTCCAGTCAGTGATTTGACACCTACTAACAATTGTTATTATGCCCGATTATAGGTAGTGATCAACTGACCACAAAACAGAATGTTGCATTTAAGGGCAGGCAAACCAGTCTGGGAAACCTGAGCTTCTTTTAAGAAAAATAAAATGTTTTTCTTTGAAACTTTGGAGACTAAAAAGGGATTAACTCCTTCTGTTTCCTTTTGGTATTTTTATTAAAGCAGCATTCACTGGCTGATTCAGATTTTAGGACTCAGTTCAGATTCATGGTGAGACAATGTTTTTAGTTCTGCTTAAGTGCATTTGGGTATACTGTATTCTCCTGAATGAGGGCGGTTTTAAAACTCACTAATTAGCAAAAGGTTTATCCCAATTACAAATGTTGTTGAGTTTTTTAGGAGCCGAAAGTATATTTAAGAAAGGCTGCAAATAGAAAATCAAAATACATTAGCCTGCTAAGGCTACAATTAGCAAAATCCCAAAGAAACAGCGATTACCAGGGACCAGAAAAGAGAGTCACAGTGCTGGGGTATTTTTAAAAATGAATTCTGAGTGCAGAAAAAAAAACCTAAAGAATTGAGGAGATCAATTACTAGCAGCAATGAGCACTGGTGATCAAAAGTCCTGTTGGAACAAAGAAAAATCAGAAACAGTGGTACTCTAGGACCAGAATTAAGAGCTGCTGTTAAATATGATCTATTACTTTAAGAAGTAGAAAAAATATGTAAAATATGGCAGAGCTGTTAAATTGGTCCCATTAAGCCAATAACTTTGGAGCTTGTTAAAACCTGGAGACAGACTCCCAGACATCCAGGACCAGGACTGCTCACCCCTGCGTTAGAAGAACTGGTCGGAGAAGACTCTGTGTAAAATAACTGAATAGATCATTAGATAATCTGCTGTAGATATATTTTTATGGATCTCATTGTGTCAATTTATATGGTGTGGTGGGGTAGCCATCTTCCAATTGAATAAAAGAAGGTTTTAGAGCTTCTGCCATTGGCAGGGATAATTAAATGTCCTTGAGGGGCACTCCAAGGAGGGCTGTGGGTAGGTAGGGTTCAGTACACAAGTGACAGCGTCTGATGTAAAAACAGCAGTAGAAGACAGTTTGTCAGGTGACTGAAAGTGGCAGCTCATTTACACCAGAGAATTGTGGGGAATGTGGTTTATACATCTTGTCTGAGCCTACTGCCTACCTACTCTGACTATAGTTTTGAAGACCTAAGTCCAGAGTGGTTGTGGATCATGACAGTTTAACTTTGCATTAATGTTGGAACTTTGAACTGTGACAATCTACAGCAAAATTGAGTTGAGATGTAAACTAAAGTTATTGGACAACTGTTTGAAAGGTCATGTGTGGAAAGAAAGCTATCTCACAGAATAAATAATTGGAAAAACTTTACTTGTTTACTTGTTTCTGAACACACCTGAAGAAGGCACCATAGCCAAAACATTGTGTTTTCTCTTTCTTCTTCTTCTTCTTAGAATTAGAAGAAGAAAGAAAGAATTCTTGTGTGGTGCCAAGTCATCAGTTATACAAGTTCCTCTGACAGAACTGGTATTTCCACCATCAGCTGACTGACCGAGGAGCACCATTAATTAGCGGAATGATCTTACCCATCCCAATGATGCCTGTGTATTAGGCAGCAGTGAAACTCTTCTCAGATGTACTGTAAGCAATCTGAGTCTGGAATTCTGTAGTCAAAAAGTCAAGCTACTTGAAAACAATGTTTTTATGTGCTGTGATTGCATCCAGATTTGGAGATGAAACTGGTCCCACACATTTCAGATCCCTCATCTCCCAGATGAGAGTGTGGTCAGGTGGTCTATACAGATAAATCCTTCTTGGCCACAGCAGGAAGCATAAGGGACAATTAAACCCACACAAACAATTAAGAAGGGACTGCATCCAGTAGATCTGCATCCAGTTCCAGATGCTCAGAAAATAGAAAATTGAGTAGATTGGAGAACAATTACTTCTGCTGTCTGTGGAAACACAGAAAATGGCATCCTCACATCCTGAATTTAAAAAATGCTGCCTCTCCCTGAAAACATATTTATGCAATGTTTTTCAGGAACATACTAACCTATTCTTTTTGTCATATATACAGTCATTATAAACAATCTGTGTTTTTATAAAATGTTCTCTGTAAGGCCGACAATTACCAATTATTGTAATACTATCCTCACTGCTCGGAAATACAGTACTGCTCTTCTCTCTCTTTAATTTGTTCTCATGATCCTTTATGTTTATGCAGTTCCCCATTACATCAGTTTGTCTGTCTCGGAAAAGATCTGAGTGTGTGAGTGCCTATCCTGTTTCCCTGCTCAAAGTGTTGGCCTTGTTCTTAAAATATAGGCTAAAAGAAATGATATGTGACAAAATCATAAGTCTGGCAGAGATCTTATCAACCCAATAAAGCAGGTAGCCAGTTAGAAGAAGCTTATGTAGGGGCCATTTTCATAAGATGTAAATACATTGCAGATCTCCAGTAGACAAACAACTGCCTATGCAAATAATCCATGACACCTACATAAATTATATTTATGTATGGTATGTTTATGTATATGAAAGGCAAGGCTGTGGCATTTTTTGACCAGATATAACCATTATAAAATCAGCCCTATTGTTGCAATGAATATGTCCACAGACTACTCATAGACCACAGTGTTGCCATCACTGAAAGCAATACCAATGGGATTCTGTGTTCTCTGTAGGTATGGGACCCATCCACATGAACACAGTGCAGTGTACCGGCACAGAGCGCTCCATCACTGAATGCTACTTCCAGGATGTGTCCACAAGAGGGTGCACACACCACGATGACGCCTCAGTCAGGTGCAACGTTCCTGAGATGGGCTTGGAGAGCACGGTAAGGCCTAATGCTGATTCTGTCCATGAAAGAAACACATCTCTGAAATCTCAGTCCCAGTACTTTACTATCGTACACTATTAGTGTACGATTCACCATAAACAACATCTTTCTGGGGTATTTTTCAGTTGGCTTGGAGTTGGTGGGAGTCGTTATTCTTTATTAGTACGCCCTCCCCTTGATTAGGAACACCTGGTTTACTCATTTCCGTTGTAATGAAGCATGCATTTTTGTAAGTGTTTTTGCACTAATAGATTTTTGCTGCAATGAAGGCATATCTTTCGTAGCCAAACAGAAGACGCCATCCACATAGTGACCTCCCACTGCAGCCTTCCACGAGACAGTTCCTCGGCGTGTCTGCATTCTTAGATGTTTTACACGTTTTACTAATCTGTATTTATCTTGTTAACTACAAGCAATAGTGTTCTTACTATTATGATCCAGGGCCCTGTTAGGGCAACAAAATAATATTGCGTGATTTTCTAGATCTTGTAACACAATGAGGTTTTTGGTGTATTCATTTTCAACTTACAGTTTTTTGAAGAATGAAACGTTCTTAAATCGAGGGATAAGCGCATTTCCTGTTCAGCTTTTCCACAGAGACCCACTGACTACAGTAGGTCATGCTCACTCTTCTAGCGGGTTTGTAAAACGTTCAGAGAATCCGTAGTTAATTCCAAGGGACACCTTGTTTATTTTCTCTGCTCTTTCTTCTTTCCCTGCCTCTCATCCCTCCTTCTTCACACACAGGTGCGTCTGGCAGGGGGCCAGGCCCGGGGAGAAGGCCGCGTGGAGGTGCTGATGGAGGTGGAGGGGCGGATGAAGTGGGGTTCGGTCTGCAGTGAGTCCTGGGGGATCAATGAGGCCATGGTGGTGTGTCGGCAGCTGGGTCTGGGCTTCGCCTCGCACGCACTACAGGTGAGCTGGAGGCAGCAGAACGTAACCCCTCGACTCCACAGGGGAACAACAGGGAGTGTCATTACAATATCCACCACTGATATTGTACTTCAGCAATATCCTCTACAGTTACAGACCCCCTACAACAAGACTCATCAAACGCACTCTGCCAGCCTATGCTTACAGTGCTGTTTTAAATAAGAGAAAACTGGTGGTGCACACTCAGAAAGAAATGTTTAAATTACCAAAGGGACTCTTAGGTCAACATCCTGAAAAATCTATTACCTGACATATCTGTTTGATTCATTCATTATGTCAATGAAGTGTGGTGCAAAGCAATAAAATACTGCATTACTTTTGGTGGTATATTGTAATGCAAAGGAGTTTTTTAATAAAAATAAATAGATGAGGTTACATAGTGGTTTATTAGTCTCAATAATAGTCCTGGTTTCATCTTGAGAAAAAAACAAATTACAAAGGTTAAATAAAAACACTCCCCCAATTGTCAGAATATATTAAGTGAGGTTACACATCTTCTACATTATAGTATTTCAAGAACAATTTGGAAGGGGAGGAATACATAGGCAATAGCTGAAATGATAAATAGCTATTCAACAAATTTCAAATAAGACACAAAATACATTACTGTACATCCAACTGCATTTAGTGAGCCTGCCTCTTAAAGTGGTGTTTAAAGGAGACACCCTTTGGCCCTTTATAAAATAAAACAAGAATGAGAAACCAAATGGTGAAAAAGAAATCAATAAGTATTTCTGCTGATATGAAAATATGGCTTGTTATGGCTTCTTTCCTTATATTTAGTTCTAATCCCTTCAGTGTGCAGTACTTGATGGGTTTCTGTTCACCGAAGAGAAATACAGTGGTGAAGATGGGCTACAAAGACATCTTTGAAATGTTCACCTTTAATACTGTCTATTCCTGTCTTGTTCCTTGCTGTCCAAAGCTGTTAAGCCATCTGGTCTCCACTCCCCATACGCATCACATGTTATCCCTGAGACTGCTCAACAAATTGGAACTTGCACACTTCAGATTACAACTTGTAGAGCATAATATGATTAGTTGCTAATACTGAGAAAAGTATTTTGAGGAGACCCTTTCTTTTGGTGCAGCACTAGCTCTATTGAGGTATGGCTGCATGGAAATGGTTTCACATTTTCCTTTTTCACACCACCGCTCAATGAACATGAAATTACAGCTGTGAGGTGCAATGGATCTGTGCTCAGCAATCTGCATGCAGGGTTAGATGAAGAGAAAAGTAAGACTGTAAAATCTGGGAAAGAAAGCAGACAAAGAATAGGAAAATGGGTGGTATGTATTGCTATTCCACCTACAGTATTTAAAACTAAGTATTTAAAAGAATGGAAACCAAACAAGTTTACTCATATAGTCTCACTGAAGACACATAGTGGCTCATTGTGATGGTAGAAAAGGATCCCCTGCTACAGTCAGTGGTTTTGGAAGAATTTGTCTACCTAAAATTAAGAGCAGAAATGGAACAGCTTGGTCACCTAATTTTACAATATGACTTAGAAAATATTACTTTTTTCACCAGGCTGTAATTCAAATCCATATGAGGATGTTAATTTATGAAACAGGCTGTTTTTTTTTTCTTGAGGGCTCCTTGTTGATTTCACATACTGTATTTATGGAATGTATGTGTTTTGTCCTGAAGGGTGGCAATTGCAGAGTTTTTGTTGATGTCTGAAGTTTATGAATGATTTGGGAGGAAATAAGACTTAAAAAAATGTTTATTCAAGCTGGGATTGGAAAGAAAAATTACAATGCCATTGGTCTTTATGATATAATTTGTAGTTGTTTAAAACATAAAATACGATTATATGCATTTTAAATTGGGCTCGAAACAAAAGAATGAACCCTTAGTGGCAAATGCCTTAGCTAGTGAGCTCATGGCAAACAGAATGTAGGACTGACCAGATCCATCCAGAACGCTGACTGAGTCTCTGACTCTCTGTGCTGCTGTGCGCAGGAGACCTGGTACTGGCAGGGTCACCCCGATGCCAGCGAGGTGGTGCTCAGCGGGACACATTGCACGGGCACTGAGCTCTCCATCCAGCAGTGCCGCAGGAACGGACAAGTCCACTGTCCTCGGGGAGGTGGGAATCGAGCTGCAGGAGTCACCTGCTCGGAGAGTGAGTCACCCCCCCTTGAATCCCTTCTGCAATTTCGGACCGCCACAGTCCGTGCACTTTAACTACACTGCAAAGCATGGGCCGTTCTGTACTGTAAGTCTCGGCTGTTCAGAAGAGCTCCTTCCGTAGACGAGTACAAAAGAAATTGGTCCTCTCGCTTGAACACAGCAGTAAGATGGGGGTCTTAGCCGCAAGACGTCAGTCCGCAGTGGGTTCCTGTCTCGTCTGGCCGTGGCTGCGGTCCGCGTGTCGGCTGACCGTCTGTATGTCCCCTCCCCCGTCAGCGGCCCCTGACCTCGTGCTGAACGCCCAGCTGGTCCAGGAGACAGCGTACCTGGAGGACCGGCCCCTGCACCTGCTCACCTGTGCCCACGAGGAGAACTGCCTGTCCTCCTCCGCCGACCGCATGAACTGGCCCTATGGGGAGCGCCGCCTCCTGCGCTTCTCCTCCCGCATCCATAACCTGGGCAGGGCCGACTTCCGGCCGCGGGCCAGCCGAGAGTCCTGGACCTGGCACCAGTGCCACAGGTAGGGCGCAGCGAGGCTCCTGTCGAACGGCTGGAATGCTGTGCGGGCGAAGCTTCCAGTTCTGATCTTGCTAAGTGACGTTTTATCACGGCACAGTAAATATTTTGCTTAATTAGTGCAATGAGGGCCTGCACGGTTAAATAGTCAATTCCTTTTCAGAACCTTTTCCTGGCGTCAGTCTAATTGCTTGCCACTTTATTTTCTAACATTAGACTTTCCTTACGTGAAACGTGGTCCAAATTTCCCCAAGTCACATTCTTTTCCTCTGACGTATCTGACGTAAATGTCCCTCATGTCGGTGCTGTTTGTTGAAGCAGACCCCTGATGAAAGATGAAAGTGTGTCCTGTCTGGAACCCAGGTCCCCAGCCAGCTCAGGGCCCAAATAACTGTTTCTTTACCCCTGACTGCAGGTGAAATTAATGAGCTGACTTTCTAACACCGCTCTCGCAATCAGTTGCCTGAAATAATTACAGGCCCATTCTGAAGGAACAAGGCAGCCCCTTGTGGGGCAGTCAGTGCTGTGAATAATCTCAGCCCAGCCCCTTCGTTAGTCTCTACAATAACACGGGCCTGGAATGCATTTCAAAGTGCTCCATTCAACAGTTGCACAAACAACATAGAAGGCTAACCTGCGGGGAAACAGGGGGCTTCTGTCAGAGATGTACAAGAGTACCATACGCCTGTATGACCAAGGGATGAGGTCAATGTGTTGAACTTGATAGTGTCCAGTTGTTCTAACCATTCCTGACTGGACGCCTTTCTCCTGGCTGCTGCTAGTGCAGTACACACCACTCATGGGTTAACACATCACAGAAATCTAGGAAGTCTGACTTCTGTTAAATTTGTTTCGAAGGTAGAAATATGGCTGTTTCTGAGGCCGTTCTTTGTTCTTTGAAAGGTATGATTGTAAGTTTGATCATTTCTCATGTTATCAAGTGGGATTTTATTAGCCATGTGTGAAAAGGTTGTAACTACGTACGACACTAGTTGAATTTAGAGAGCATTTAGTTATGGTTTGTTGGCCAGAACTGAAGCCAAACAGATTTGTATTGCTTGTGTAGCCATTTGTACATTATCTGGCAAAACAACCCAGTCCACAACCCAACCAAAACTCTTAAATTCTTTGCAGAAAATTCAAGCCAATGTGTAAAACAGACTTCTTTCAACAGAACTTGCTTTTTTCTACAACTTTTATATCTTAACATTTTTCACATTTTATTAGGAATTAAATTCTGCTTTCTAAACAAATGATTATTTTGCTTGGTGTCATGGCATTTAGGGTCCATTCTGACCTGGTCTTCTTGTGTGGTGTTTGAATGTAATGATTGCATGTGTTTTTGGTCAGTGCTTTGGTTTCTTCCCAAAGGTTGAAAACTGCTCTTTCTAGTGCAGTGAATCTCTAAATTGTCCCTCATACGCATGTGTAAGTGTGTCCCCATCGCCCTGTCTGCTGGGGTAGGCTCCAGTATGCCATGACCCTCTGCTGCGTAATTGGTAATTATTTAATGGATTTTTCTGATATGGTCTTCATATTATTTTTCTTATTTGTGCTGTCACACTAACCCTTTGGTCTCTGCAGGCATTACCACAGCATTGAGGTATTCACGCACTATGACCTCCTAACCCTGAATGGGACCAAAGTAGCAGAAGGCCACAAGGCCAGCTTCTGTTTGGAAGATACCCACTGCCCTGATGGTAGGTCATGCTTTTGTCTGTGTTTTAACAGCATTACTACTGTTACAACTGTTTGCAACTTTGTATTTCAATTTTAATAACTGAGTTTATGATAATAACAAGGTGAAGTTAATAACAGTAGTTCATGACAGATATATCAGGAAAAGTCGTGGTAAATTGTGTTGCTTATAGTTACAAAACTTACAGCTCTCAATATGCTCCAAGCATTTTATCTTCCATTTTGTGGTGAACTGTGTTTTTTTTATTGGCAGGACTTCAGAAACGCTATGCCTGCTACAACATGGGGGATCAGGGCATCTCTGTGGGTTGCTGGGATACATACCGTCATGACATTGACTGCCAGTGGGTGGACATCACAGACATCAGGCCAGGGGACTACATTTTCCAGGTTTGACCAGAAATGACATGCTCAGATCACACTCAACACCCACACAGATACATACTGTACAGTTCATACTTTTCTCAAAGCCACAGTACCCCTTGAAGAAAATAAATCACATATTTGGGATTAGGGTCAATAGGTTCATCGTGTAGTCACCCACCTTGTTACTGCTAAATACAGTACAAACAGAGGAAATCCCTATTCTCATCCATTTCCCTATATACTATCAATTGAATACTTCATACTTCATTCAGCATTGTGGATAGTTAACTACTTTTCCCTCTTGAAACGATAACTCCACAGACCCAGATATCAGACTGCACAGTGAGATCTATACAGCAGCATTTTTAGGGACAGTTAGGATAGGCTTGAAGAGAAGATGCTTAGGCTAATTAACACAACTGGAGGAAAGGGTATGTGATGTAAGACAGGGAAAACCTTATATTAATATTCTTCTGCCTTTCAAGCATCTTCAGAGCTATTCCAGATAAAACAATTAAGTAAGATAGCTATAAATAGATGTTTTTCTATAGTTCAGCTCATTCAGCACAACTTAATTACAAAGCTGTGGAAAGCCTCGACGCTTTGTTGTGGAAGCTTATGTTGTGGTAACGCAAGGAAAGGTCAGGCGTCAGGCTGGAATCTCTCCAGTCACGTTCACACAGGAGAGAGAGGAATAAGGGATACAGTTATGTCATCAATGTTTTGTTAATTCTCTTAATGGTTTACACCTGTGACATTTCCACAGCATATCCCACCTCTAATGATCCAAACTCAGTGCCCCTCTTGATGACTTATTTAATAATTTGCCAATGAGATCTTTTCAATGAATTCCACCTCTGAAACTGTTGGATATTTTTAAGTGTCCCTTAAAATCATCTTAGTATTTTAAAATACACAGGTATCTTAGGAAATGAAAACAGTTTTTGAAAGTAGCAAATACAAACTCCTGTTCAATTAAGGATTTAGTGAAGTAATGGAAAGCTCATGCCAGAGGAAAACCACAAGACTCTGAGGTCATGAAGACCAGGGTTCAAAGGGTTCAGCCTGGAATTTCAACCCTTGTTCAGAAATAGTACTGGATTATCCAAAAGAAGGGCCAAAATATTATACAGTATATTTACATGAAGCTTACCCTTGTGTATATCTTAGGGAAAGATATACATTTGTTAAATTATGAATTATTTTTTAATTTTTTTCAGTCCCTGTCCCCCTTTGTGTTTGTGAAATAAGTGTGTGCTTTGTCTTGTGTTTGCTTCCTCCTTGATTCGTGTATGGCTGGACATGATTCAGTCCGTTTCATTACCATTAGCTCAAGGCAAGAACAGAAATAACAATCTGAACAAGTGCCGTGACCAAAAATGCCTGTGACATTTCTATGACCTGAATTAGGCCTTGTTCACTCAGAGGTTTCCTTCTAATTCAAACACTAATTGAACAAAATGGAGAACTTTTTTGTACAGATGTCTGAAGTGAATTTCATCTGAGTGCCTGGATCGAGTTAAGAAGCTCAGTTGTAAATATGAATTATCATTTCCATTGAAAACTGTGGCAGTCAAAGCTGGAATTCTTTGGAATTGTGCTCCCACCTTCCCATTGGAGAACCTTGCTTTATCACTGCAAATGTCTTCATTCTCCAGAGCTATCTCACAAGCAGGCGCATTCAGTTGGCAGTCAGGACCACAGGAGCCATCAGGAGATAAGAATACGTGTTATACACTGTCATTTTTTGAGTAAGGATTTGGCTAAATTCACAAGATTAGGCTCAAGCCAGGAAAGTTTTGGGAACTTGTTTTTTCTTTGGTTCCTCTCTTTTTTTTTTTTGAATGGGATTGGACCTGTATTTAAGCAGAGTGTATAATTTGGAGCACTGCTATTAAGAAAATGGTTCAGTGACATGATCAACAAGCTGGCAGGGCAGAGGAGGCACTTATAAAACCGGTTCGAAAACATGCTCTTATTTTAGGTTCGGTGCAGCGAGAGGAGAGGGAGAGAGCTATGCAGAAACACAGCTGGTCTCATTCATGCTGTACTGGAACACTGGCACTCTGACTCGTGTTCATGAACAAGGCTGTACAGCTAATGAGGTGGTCATGACATACCTCAGATAGGAATCCAAGGGCCTGGCTTCTGTTGAAGTCAAGTATGACCCACAGCATTAAAGGAATGCTTTTGAAAATGGCATTATCTCTCAGACTCCTTTCATTCCACCTCTGTCACTCGCCATCCCGATTCCTTCAGACCTTTCTTTCTCTTTGCTTCCTACCGATTCTGTGCTTACATAATCCAGAGGTGCAAGTGAAGCAGTTGTTTTCTAAAGGGCACATTTTATTTTTGAGCTTGTAAAAAACTAGACAAGATCCGTGCTCTGTCATCATCTCTAGTCAAATGAGATAGGAAATGGTACGTCTGAAGTCAAGCTTGCATTTAAAAACAAAATCCATACAGCCCCTTGTAATAATCTCAGAAACATCTTTAGTGTATATGAAAACAGCATGCGACATAAATAAAAAAGATTAAGCAATTTTTTTTCCCATGTTTCTATTGAATTGTCTACGTGTACAGTATTAAAATTAATGATGACTCCCTGGCCATGATGGTCATATTACTACAATATACTGTAGATCTGTAACACAGTACATAGGCATGATAAAATATATTAACAACATAGAATGTGTCCTGTACAATTACAGGGTGTTTCTCTGAATTTTTACTAAATCCTCCAAATCCTCAATTACAGAAATATGAATTTATGCACCATAATATAGAACTATCAAATACAGCTTTGTAAAGTACATAAAAAGTTTAATTTACAATGGCAATTATGGGAATCATTGTTAACTGACAATAGGTAATGCGTGTTGGAAATCATTTGTTTTCATTAATACTTTACAATAAAGTAAAAGCCACAGCTCTCTTCAACTGCAATTCCTAGGGGTACTTTGTTACATCAAATTGCAAATAAAAATATAATGGTGTCATCCAAATAAAATTAATAGGGATTTATCCCTTGACCTTTAAACTCTTAATATAGGTCAGAAAATTATCTCAGGTTTATTGTGCATATGAGTCAGGCAGGAAATTAAAGCAATCCCAGCTATGAGGGCATTTAATGACAGGAAATTTGAAAATTTAAAATAGAACTAATAATTATTCTAAATGATGTCCTTGAAGGTCAGTATTGCACACAGTGAAGTGGATGGTAGGACAGCACAAATATAACATTTCTACAGAGATTAAGAGTGGAGAGCAGGACAGGAAGACAGCACTGAGCACAATGCAGTCTGTTTTTGTATGGACAAGCTTTAGAATGTCAAGCCCATGAGGAGCTTCCACACCCAGAACAACATTCAGCTTGTCCTCTTCCACCTGAATGGCCTTTTTATTGCCAAGGTCAGCAAACAAATCTCTCCCCTAAGCTGCCGTGTCACCTGCAAACATGTCCAGAAGCATGCGTGAGCAACACATGGCCCCACTGGCCATTTTGACATCACCCCGAGGGCATCATATCTGTCCTGGAATTTCTCCTGTTGCATGCTTGCAGAAAATGCCCTTCCATTCAGTCTGAGAAACAGTGAAACAGTTGTTTCAGGAAACGTGAAAGCAGTGAGGATCAAAGATCTTTCCAAGGTGATGGTCTCCCTTTTTAGCTCTCCAGACCATGATTATGCTGACCTTTTTATCTGTGTTCAAAGACTCCTACACCTCATACATGTCAGAAACTAAAATTAATCTTAAAAATGCACAAGTTCCTCCAGCACTCACAAACCAACAAAAGTCTTTTTAAATACCATTGACAGATAATTGCTTGCTGCACACTCCCTGGACTTTGACAGCCAGATTTTCATCTCTTTACTTGCCTTTTCACCTTCTCATGTTGTCTTTTACCCTCCCCATCCACACCTTCGCTGCGTGTTCCTGCTCTCTCCCTCATTTCCCCAAAGCACCCTAAGGCTCCCATGTTGAAAACTGTTCCTTTTCTTGTGTGAAATTAAACTCAGGAGTGCTCTTACATTTGTTCTAATGTTGTTTTCTCCCCAATGAAGAGCATTTTTTTACTCCAGACGATGCTGCAGTAGGAATAAGAGAAAGGCTCAGTAATAATGCTTTTTTATGGTCTCCCTGGCACCACAAAGATTCCATAGAATGTAAAATGCAGAGAATCACTAGAAACTGTCTCTGGAAATCTGAGTTCATTATATGTTCCTAGGAGAAACTCGTATGAAGCTATGTTGTGTTGCTCTTGCAGGTTGAGGTAAATCCTTCTTTGGACATGGCGGAATCGGATTTCACTAACAATGTGATGCGGTGTCGATGCAAGTACGATGGCAACCGGATCTGGATGTATGGTTGTCACACAGGTAAGGCACGGATCAGCTCGGCCTACAGGACAGATGCTCACACACCTCACAACACCTTGTGACATTTGCTAATGATGCATGATGGAACTAAGTTTCCAAATTACTGATGAACTAAGGAACATGGGCAAATAAGTTTGAAAAAACACATATGGAATGAAAACTCAATTTCAGCCCACAACAGATAATAACAGAAGCCTGCAGAAGAAGACAAATAGTGATTTACAATGACTTGACCAAGAGGTTTGTACCTCTGCTCCATGGTAAACAAAAAATAAAATAAAATGGAAGATAAACAGAAGAATAAATAAAGTTTAAATTTGCAATATTCGAGTTACCAAACTATTAAAAAATAATGATTTACATATTCAATTGAAGACACATCAGATACCAAAATTGGACAATTTGAGCTTACTCTACAGTCATTAGGCACTGCAAATTCAAATACTTTTGATAAAAAAAATTATCTGTTTCAAGTCAGTCAATCATTGTATTATTAATAATTATCATTGCTTGAAATTGCTTACAGTGCCATCCAAAAGTATTGATACAGGAAAGTCAAAGCAGTTATTTTTGCTTTGCTCACACACTATTTTTTAGTGATCATACGATTAATATCAATTAGTATCAATTGTCAGAACAATATACATTTGATTTTTTAACAATTCTATTTAGAGATTTGATCATATTGAAACAAAAAACATACTTTGTGTTCAGCCCAGTGACGACACATTCACTTTAAGTAAACTTCAGAGTGTGATTGTCTGAACAATCCAGCTGACAGGCCTCTTTGTGTCATCATCTGAGTTGCTTTGTCAAGACTTTGCAGCAGTTTGCATTTTCCTTAATCTTGGGTTGATCTGACTTCAATTTCTATTTTAGCATGTAAAATGCATACTTGAAATTTAAATCTGGAGGTGGAAATTGGCATTGGCTGTATTTTCATGCAGCAGGGTGAAGCGCGGAAACATTTACTTCAAAATAAGACAAAATGTTTCTATAAACTTTAGACTTCATTGTGCTGCTGCCATCATTAGTGACATCATCAGAAAAGTTTAGCAATCCCTTGTAGAATTTGCTGTGCACGCTCAAATCCTGCCTTTTCTTCTGCATTTCAGACTGATCCCATAAAGAATACCTGAATTGACCTGATTAAAAATACAAGATTTTTATTATTATGACATTTTAATACTTTTATAAAAATGTTTATGTTTCAATTGTATTTTTCCCCTATGATTAATGGTTATCAAAGATCACAGTTAAAATTCCAGTTTAATATTTTACTGTTCCAATACATCTGGAGGGCATTTTAGGTCTGAAGATCTAACAGAGAACCTAGAAGAAAAGCAAATTCCCAAACAGCATTTTGTACATTAATCTATATCAATGAATCATTTTAAAGGTATAAAGAAGATGAATGGGTCATGGAATAAAGATTACATTAATGAGTACAATATGGGGCATCAGTGATCAAACTTCCCAAGAATACGTTAAGAGGCCATTGTTAACAATTTTGTCATAAACTTTAAACCAAAATGAGGAGTATAGACATGTGAAATAATACAAACTTAGAGGAACAGGCACCTTTAAAAATTCAAAGAATTATGTATTCCACAGTATCAAAAATCTTAGATAAATCTTAGATAAATACTGTTGTCCAATTGTTGCCAAAGGTCATTATAACATCATTTAAGACTTTTAAGACCGCTGTAACAAAACCACACCTAGAGCAAAATACTGCACAGAAGAGAAAATATTATTGCTATGTAAAAATAAAAGCTTAACTACTCATTAACAATTCTTTCCATGATCTTAAATAGGCAAGGCAAGGTAGAGTTAGACTTATAGCAGTTATGGTCTGTCCTATTGCCCTCTTTAACAAGAGCAAAACAAGGGTGGATTTCCAGTCTGCTAGAAATTTAGCTGTTTTAAGAGATTAAAATAGTACTGTAGGTCAAAGTTTCACATTTTAAATGAGTAGCTAAATTGAGAAAGAATGGATCAATATGTCCAACAGACCTATACGTCTCTGTTTTGCAATGCTCAGCCGACCTTGGGGGAATCCGAAACAATCTCTTTCTGCAGACAAAAACGTATCATGCATGAGAACACAAGATTTACACGGATGTTTAAATGTAAACGTGCTGTGCAACATTGTCTCACTGTTCTTAGGAGATGCCTACAGCCTGGAAATCGAGGACCTGTTCGAGCACCAGCGCCAGATCTCCAACAATTTCATCTAGCCCACCTCCACAGGAACAGGACACTGTCCCCGATGGGCAGTGAAAGGTCATTGCTGGGTCACCAGGGAACTTACCTCAGTGCAAGATTAAGGGTGATGGATGGCATCTGTCCACAGTAAAGCACTGTGCTACAGCTTCCTGCAAACTCACACAAGAAACCTCAGGACAGCCCTCACCCACCCATATCATAATCATAACCCCTCCCCAAACAAAAGGAGAAACCAATACATGCTCTTTGCATCCTGAGCTAATCAGCAGCCTGGAAACATTTTTTTTTTTAATTGCAAACAATCATACCACAATACTTTCTAAGAGGAACTTGGAAACTGAAAAAGTGCTCACCGCAGTTAAGCAAAAATGAAAATAAGAAGACGAAAACTGAACTTTCATGCCTGAATGGGAGAGTATTTTTTCTTTTGAACGAAATGGACAGCTAGTGTGTCTTGATTTGTTTGACCTCTCCTGCACATTTCAAATCGGCATCATTTCGTGACAAACCTCATTCACATTAACAGAATCATTGTTGATCTGTACTCAAACTTTTGAATTTGCCTAGCTGTTACTGGAACCATGACTTGTTTTGTTGAATTCACTCTTCTCTGCACTTAGTATGACAAGATATACACATTATAACAAATATTTAAATAATATATAAATTAAAACAGTTACTAAAAATGGTAGTTATGCAATTAAGAAATGTTTTAATTTAAATATATGCTTCCTTATGGAAAGTGTGTTTGTATAGCACCCATAAACCTTAAGTGTTAAAGTATAAAAAATGTGTGGCTCTTTGACATTGTGCATTTCTTGGCTATTGGTGAATATTCCCTGAGAATGCTATTGAACATCTCAGGTAGTCTTCTTCTCTATGTACAGAGGACAGGTGTCAAAATGGAAAGTGTATTTAAGCACTAAATTATAGTTGAGCCACATTGGACGTACTCTACAGCTTTCTATAGCACTGTTTCCAACCAATTTGCAGTTTCTGCAGGGTATCTGCATACAAATACATCAAACTTAAATTGGAGCTACAACAAAAGCAGACTGCTTCTTACATGAGAGCATATTAGTCTGTTGATAAACTGTTCATAGATATAACACATTAACATGAAGCGTTATTGGTAATACAGTAAGTGGAACAAATGGCCACTATTGTGAATTAATGAGCACCACATGCTCCTGGCAGATAGTCAGGTAAGTTGCTCTGTGCTCTGGACTCCAGTTAACCTTGGGGTATACCTTGAATTGGAAGAAAGGTGCTTCTTGTGTTAGGGTGCTGTTTCTTCAAATTCACACATTTCCATCAGGAAAAAAATATGGTTTTATATGGAATATATGTACTTTTTGTGGATTTTGTTATTACAGTTTAAAAGGGCTTCTAATAAGGCACACATACTCATGTACAGTTTTAAGTATTCTTCACAAAAACTATAGTCAATAGAACTAGTTTATAGTTCTATGAATGAAATGTTGTTCTGTATTGTACATTTTGTTGTACCAAATCAAATCATATCCAGTAAATGCACTTTATTCAGGACATTGCAGTATTCAGGAAATTTCTTAAGAGTTATGTCCGAAATGACATTCAGGTTGGTAGACAAATAAAGTTCTGTGTTTCCAAAACTGGGCAATGGCTGTTATTTTAAAATGAGAGTATATATATATTTTTAACAAACAGGTTTCCTAGAGTTTTTATAGAGTTAATAACTGCTATTATATTTAAGATCTCAAATAGATTAATGTACTCAACATTACTGTCAAATTCTGGAAAAAAAAACTTTGAAAAAAAATATTCTAAAATATTGTTAAATGTGCATTTTGCAGTTACCTTTCTCTTGTTTTACTAGTAAGAAATACTTCAGTGTCATTTTTCCTGTTCATGTTCAGATGATCACAGCTGTGGTTCCATAACATTACTTTTGATGTATTATGGAACAAGTAATAGGTTTATTCCATGCTGAAAAAAAGAGAAGAGAGAAAAAACACATTTCGGCCGTGGAGCCTTCTTCAGGTGTGCTGATGTATTATTACCCATTGAAACTGACATACACTTTGCAGTTGAAAATCGTTCAGCCTTGTTAACAGAGATTAGATATAGGGTTAAGAAAAAACAAGTGCCATCATCCACTTAAAAAAAGGAAAGTGCAGCTCAAGCTTGTCTTTCTGAACGGAAGCCCTATCTGACCACAGTAAAACTGAGAATTTATGCCCCCAGGTAGGACAAAGAATCACCAATATAAAACTTCTGAGCAGGGCTAAAAACATATCTATGACATTACGAAACACTCGAGACTTAGTTTTCTAAAAACAAAATCTTGTAACAGAAAAAGGCTAAACAAGTGGGTATCTTTTCAGCCTTAACAGCAGGATCATTGCTGAGTCTTTAAAATAACCTGTAGGCCGGACTGGCACAGCCTCAGCTATATAAATGTTCTTTCTTGTAAAAACAAAATCACTGTTTTATACATTTTTTCATTAAACAGCCTGGTTGTAAAAAGCTCAATTGCACAACTGCCTGGAAAGCATATAAAAGCCCTTTATTTACGTTAAAATGGGCTGTAGATGTGGATATGGTGGCCATTCTTCAGCCAGGAGTTTTCAAGGTTGGGTTCAGTAATTGAGTCTGGACACAAGGACATCAAAATACTGCTTCCAAAAACAGAAAACAGTTTTTATGGCCATTTGAAGTCTAGCTGTGGACTGTAGGCATACCACAAACTTGTTTTAAACAGAACATGTTTTACCTAAAAAAAAACACCATCTCTATAATTTATACAATAATGTTTCTGTTTTTTAAGTTTATATATACTCATCTAAATGATCAGTAAAATATAAATCCTTGTTTATGTGTAACAGCAACAAAATGAACAAACAAAATAACACTTTAATCATGCCTTTACTACACAACCCCAGTTGGGCAGCAGTGTGAAGAGTGGTAATTGTCCTGGACTTGTCACTGGAAGGTTGTAGGTTCAAATTCCAGGTTAGAAACTGCTTGTTGTACATTTGAGCAAGGTAGTTCCACTGGAATAAATACCCAGCTATAGACTGTAAATAGGTCCAAATGAAAGTTGTTCTGGATAAAACAGCTTTGGTTTGGCATCAGTCAAATTTAAAAAAATAATAATAAAAAAAATACAGCATGATATACATCTCTGGATACTGGATTTAACTATTCTATTGACCAGGAATAACAGCCGATTTCACTTGTATAATATAATCCCAGAACGATTCACATACAGAAGGGGACCCACTTCATCCATAACTGTGTATCCACTGAATTGCCATACAACCCAAGTGACACACAGCAGATCAGGAGTCAATGTGACAATTGCCGGAGCAACTGAAGAAGGAACTTTAGGAAGATCAGATTGTATGAGCCCAGAGCAGAATATAGCCTGGACACTAGGGCTAATACGCCTACTCTAATAACAGTGCCAGATGATCTTTAATAACAGCAAGTAATCAGGGTAATTTAACGTATTATCTGAAGGACAAATATAGGACCTCATGCTTTTAAATTGCCATTTTGGCACGTCTCCTAATGTCTTTAATAACTGATGCCTCTTAACTCAAACATAGTTCAGGCAAGGGACGTTGTCACTGCCGAACCGTCTCTGAACACTGCAACCACACCCTTTGTGAGGCTGTTCTAGAACAGAAGAAAAGAGAGAAGCAAACTGCGGCCTTTGAGAAGTTTCACTGAATAAAAAATGTAGTTCCTACTGATGATGCAGTCCCAGAGGCCTTCCCATTTTATTGCACTCCAGAGCTACTACAGAAATGATTGTTAACAGCTTTTGTTTCTAAAATAATATTTCATTAACACATACAGTACTACTCAGCCTGCTTTCCAAATGATACTGGGGTTAATCCTTCTGGGTAATAGGCCGGCCGGAGCGTGATGCCTGACCATATCGCCTCCACCTCCAGTGTCAGATGGTTGAGGAAAAATGGTGGCCCATGCCTCCCATTCCCCCATGGGCCTTTATGGCCTGAAAAGGGGACCTAACCTACCTAAGATAAAAGATAAGATCACTTTATTAGCCATATAGAATTACTTGCATTAGGAATTTGTCTTTTCTCATACCCTAGCTTGCTCTCCATGAGAGACACAGGCACACAGACGGGGAGAGAGAAGCTCGGGGTCAGAGAGCAGGTTCAGCCATTTATACGGCGCCCCTGGAGCAGGTGGGTTTGCTCAGGGGCCCAACAGAGTAGGATTCCTCTGCCGGCCATGGGATGGCCTACTCAACATGCTGCTCTAACGACGCAGGACAACCTCAAGGACACAGCAGCCTGAGTGCTGGGGTGAATCCACTTGCTGGGCTCAAAGATGAAAAGACAGGCGCTGATGGCAGAGAAGACTGTTCATGTGCTGTAGGAAAGCTCCAAATATTGTACTCAAAATAGCAAGGTTTAAAGCTGGGGAGAAATGAGGCGAAAAGCCAGGGGAATCCAGAATCACAGTCAGGAAAACTTAGCGGTACACAGAACGGTAAAGAGCGAGCAAAGAGAAAGAGAACACCAGCACAGCAAGAAAGAGGGAGGATAAGGCAGCGGAAACCCAATGGCTCTGCCAGGACTTTAACACAAAGCAGATCAGCACAGTTAACAGGCGTTTACCTCATGAATGAGTGGCAGGTGGGACTGATAATCGCTCATATCGGGTATGGACAGCCCCAGTGGATGATTTGGACACGGCTGGTTGCCGTAGCAATATGGGGGTGCGAGCTGGCATCTGCATGGGTATTAAAGCTGCTTTCAAATATACTATACTGTAGAATTCCCTGCTACTTGCAGTTCATTGTATTGGGACTTCCGATTATCAAGTGAGATACAAGTCCATGTCAAGGTTTTGCACTGGAGGGGAAAAATTCAAGCTTCATTGTTCCCCAGGGGAAATATTATGAAGTGGATAAACAACAAGATCTGTTACAAGGTGACAATGATGAAAAGAGGAAGTTTTACACAACCGATCCCTAAAGAGGACTAGGACTTGAACAAGAAGTATTCAATCTTTCTAAAGGAAATCACAAGGCTCATGAAATCACAAGGGCTAAAGAACACATTTTTCATACAGGTTTGGGGTCACTTTAATTTATGCTATTTTATTGTTTGTACAGAAGCTTTGGATGCAAAAAAGTAGCTAGCACCCACGTTTTGTTTCATTATTGTCCCATTTATGCATTGTATGGATGTCCCTGCTTAGATTCCACATAACCAAGTTAAATGTTCTAAAAATGTCATATTGTTTGTTCAAATTATTTTGTCTTTTCTCGGACGCACACACACCTTATGTAAAAATCTCTCAAAGCTGTTTGCCAGGACGTGTAAAGACGGGTACCAAACCTCACACAACCAGTCATGGGATTGCAAAACAGATACTCTTCCTCACGTGGTTTCCTCTCTACTTCAAAGTTGTCTGAGAACCAGAAGTGGTACCTATTACAGAATCTTTGCAGAAATGAAACCAGATAACCATGAAAAATATGGGTAAAATAAAAAAAACAGAAATATGTAATCTTCACTTACAAAGGGTTGTTCTGACAGTTTTACATCAGTCCTATGCAATCAGCATTTCTATGTTGAAGAGTACAGTGCCAGATCTTCAGAAAAAGCTTGATTATGTTCTGTCACATGAGAACTATACATGGCCACAAAAGCCAGACATGTTCACCAACTAAGCACTAACTCAGAAGTGGTACTAATCTCACAGATATTTCACTTGACCATGATTAAACTAATATGTTGCAACTGGATTGGCCCTAGTTTTTTTATGTCCTCTTTTGGTTTTATAATAAATAGCTGTTACTTTGCAAAAAAAGAACCATTGGCTGGTCCCATGGATATCTTTTACTGCAAATTTCTTATCATTCTGTATTCCTGAAAACCAGAGTCAAAATATACAAACAAGTTCCATTCTATATTTAAATAAAGATATACAAAAATCTGCAGTCACATTCAATAATTAATAAACTTTTTACCATTATGTGCAGGGCATATCTCAATCACTTGTGTATGTGGATTTTAAGGAATTTAAAATGTAGGTAAAAGCCAATATACATACTGGAGTCTAAAGGCCTTTTACTATTTTATGTTAAACTCTAATCTAACCTCAACTGCTACCAACATAAACATTCAGTATGTTTTGCAATATAACAGCACAAATAAACCACTAGTTCCTTGAGCTTTAATCATCTTAAACACCACAGAATTTCTGAAAATAAAAATCATGAAGAAATCCTAGGTTTTATTACAGGAAACAATTTCCTGAACCAGTTTCCAGTCAAGTGCTAAATCTTTGCAATCTTTAAGCAACAACAAAGAAACAAAGTTCTAAATAAAAAAAAAGAGATGAAACATATATTAAAGCCTAAAATATCTTATGACAACTTTCTGTGAAGTATTGATATCTCAAGCAAATCTCAAGTTAAGATTTGGATGTGTCTACGGTGTGAGACAAACACCAAATTCTAAAGCCAAAGTCAGACTATGGAAACACCCAGAACTAATTCAAACAGATCTCAAAGACAACTTTGGACAGACTTGAGAGACTTATTAATTCGAAATTTTAGATCTTTTGGCTAATAATTTGATGCCTATCTGGAATGCTATATCCCTTTGAAATGACCCTCTGCGTTCACCTTCTGTCTCAAAAAAGGTCTTTTCATTTGTGGCTTTCCTGAGAAAACGTTTTTTTTTCCTTCTATAAAAAGAAAAATAACTGAAAAAAATAAGAAAAACAACAAGAAAGCACACTTAAAAGTCAGACACCTGACTCACTAAATACCTAGCTGCATTTTTCAAACTTCACGGCTTTTTAACTAACATCAGAATGTAACTATGTACGCGTCAGAAAACAACCAGTCACCCTGTTTCCTTTTTATCCCAGGAGGACTACATCCTGCTTGTGGACACGTGTTTATTTGGAGGCCAGATCATTCCACACCCCCACCTCTCTGGAGACCAAGTTCCCACAATGGCCACTGTGTGAGGTTATGAGCAGTTGTGAATGACAGCTCTGTGCCAACTCCCAGACTGGGTCGCACTTCTCACTGCATAGCACAGAGCTGCCATTTGTCCCTAAATGTTCACCCTCTGCCGTGGGGCATGCAGTAACCCGCAGTTCACCACACCAAGGACAACTGACGCATAACTGGTGTCAGCACCAAGCAGTGGACACCATCTCATGATAAACTGTGACTGATTCATTGAAAAGAAGAATGTAAGTCAAAAGACAAAGCAGTGCTAAACACACACTGAATTACATCAGTGCCTTGACAATTTCAATAATGAAAATGTCATTTTAATTAAGAGCTTGACACATCAACAGTAAGCTGTTATATTATGGGTTTGTGAGTTAATGGTACTCTTTACCATGTGTGTAAGCAAAACTGTTTGTGTTGGAGATCACTCATGGCCTTTACTAAAAATGTTCCTGGTTAGATTTTGGCAAGGAAAAATAGCAAGATTATCAGCAGAACTCACATTAAGAATTTTGAAGCAGGTAATTACAAAGGAATAAAAAAATATTTAATGGGTTTTAAGTAAGAGTGCCAAATTTAAGTACAGAAGGTAAAAAACACAACTCTTGAATCTGTTCACCAAGTTCCAGAAATCCAAAAGCAATTGCAGATCCACAGTATCTTAGTTAAGAGGAAGGCTGCACATTTTTAATGGGCTGTGCTAAGATTTAATTCACAATTTTATTGAAATTTACAGGTATTATAATGCATAACAATAGTCCTTTTGACTAACAATATCAATAGTCATTTACAGCTGAAACATTTTAAAAAGAGGACACTTCAAATACCCAGTTACACAGTTAAATCTATATATACACATACAAATATAAAATTACCATACAAAACAATATTAAAACTGCCACTGTTGTTGCATGAAAAGAATCTGGCCAAAAAAAGACCACAACTCTACAAAAGCTCATCTATATCTTAAGAGTGGCATTGGGTGTTCAGTTTATCCAGGTCAAAGTTGTTCACAGTGCAGGGCCTTGGCATATACTTGCCATCTTCCTAAAAGACACACCTGAACGTCGTTAACATATGTTTTTGAAAGTGTCTTTTGCAACGCCACAGCACAAAATGGGAAATCAAGTTTCTTTGGACATTCATATGTCTGGTGAAATAAAAACAACGTTTCCAAATTCAATTCCCAATGGCAGAAGCGTTAGTCATTGGGGAAGTGCATGTAGCAATTACTGAAGGGTAAGTGCCTTGTCTCTGCCTTCTGCAGCGCACATATGCTAAAGGTGTCCAATTGGCACTCTGCCTGGGCACCTTCCGCCTGGTAGGCCAAACTAGGTCTCAGTGTTGCTGCAGAAGGGACATGGATATGAAATAGTGCTGCTTCACTACCATTGGAAGGTGATAGGGAGGTGACTGGGGGCAGAGCTGTGCCACAGACCTACTGCAAGTGAGGCTGGGGGGTGGTTGGCACTGAGTCTATGCTGCTTCTTGGGTGTACCTGGAGATGCACAGGAGGAATGCACCAATAAGCCCAATGAGAGCAGAGAAATGGGCGAAGGCAACTTGTGTTTTTTAGAGATATGAGCCCACATTGAGCTGATGTGTGGAAACCTACTGCTGTCATCTGAACTCTTGGACCACCACAGAAGCAGGAGCAGTCGGCACACAACATAGAGTGAATACACAACTCTGATGTGGTCTGTATGTGACACTGGGGTGACAGAAAGCTGAAGATAGGCCAAACGAGGGATCTATTCGGGAAGGCACTAGGGTAGAGGGCAACATTAGCATGAGATAGCCACAGTACAAGCATGATACACATACTGTAGGAATGGAAAAGAAAAAAAAGATTAATTCTTGGGACAGGCAAGAATGGGACACATCCTTCCATGATGGAATGATACAGAAAGGACATGCATACTATTAGTAATGAACAGTCAGTCTGCAAATGTTTTTTCTTTACGCCAATCAATATTCTGTGTCATCATTTTTAACCAAGTAGAAGAGATTTAATCAATAAAATAATGCCTGGTGTTTTGTGGTAATTCAAAGGGTAATGGTTTCAGAACATAAATAACTTCAAATTGTAAAAGGTGGGTGTGACCAGAGATAAGAAAAGCTTAACCCAATGAAAAGTGACAGTCAAGTGGCATTGTGGGGTATTGGAAACATTTAGGCAGCTTTCAGTAGATTCAGGAAATGGGAGTGCACTGCATGCAACACATGCTAAACCAAATTTAAATTTAAAACTGTGATTAGGACGAATGGCCTTAAGAAAAATGTGCTGCACATCTTCAGATAGCAAAATATATGGCCGTATTTTCAAATTATTCGCTTGAAAATCAAACAACCTCAAATCAGCCTTAGATATTTCAAAATGTGCTAGAAATGTATGCCTGAGACTTCTGGCTGACTGGCACTGGGTCAAAGTACAGGTGAGCTACAGTCAGCAGAATTATCCCCGATTGAGAACAGGCTTTAAGAAACAAGTATTAAAGGTAATTTTATGTTTTATATCTTAAAATACATATACAATTCTAACATTTTGAAAATATATAATTTTGAGTATCATTAAATGTACATTCTTAAATGATCTCATTCTTGAAAAATTGAGAGCAGTGCTTCTTTAAAGGGAGGTGATTTAAGTTACAACAGAGACACTACACTGAAATAAATATATGTTGAATAACAGGGTTTGAACTGAGGTTTTGTGGATGCAACTTATTTTAAGATGATTTTGCACAGAAACATTTGTCAAAACAGGCTAAGAATGTGTTTACACAAGGTATTTGCAGCTTGTATAAACTAGAAACCTAACTTTTGAATCTAATACTACTGTACCTCCAAATAGTGTTCTCGGTATGTCATGAGACGGAAAGAAATGTGATTTCTTTAAAAATAGCATTACATCCTGTAATGGATGTACAGGATGAGACAGGATTGGAAATACAAATACTGTTATGGGATGGGATGGGGAAATTTCTCACTGTACAGGATTGAAACCTTTGCACCCTGATGCTCTCTACTCTGGGGCTGTATAGAAGGATTCACAAGGTGCCAAGCTGAAGAAAGGCGAGTACCTGCCAGACACTACAGAACAGATCATGATATAAGTGCAAAGTCTTTTGTACAGATACACCATGAACACCAAAATGACTGCAGCTCTAAGTAACAACTGCTTTGTGTCAACTGGCAGGGATTGTGTGGCAAGTTCTGCACTGATGTCAAGCACCCATGAAGATTGATGCATCTAGACACATCTTGATGTTCAGCATTAGCAGGATTCAAGCACAGGATGTCAAGAGTATTGAAGAGCACACACTTATGGTTGAACACATAAAGGTACAATAGGTGGTTCATTCCTTGGAATGCCTATTAAGACCAGAAAAGGGTAAAATTCTGTCAGTTAACTGTAAACTGTAAAACAGAAAGGAATTTAGCAACACATAAGAGGAGCTTGCCTGCTCTCCACAGAATAATCTGCTGTGAGTCTAGCAGAATCCTAAGTAATTGTATAGTTTTCAGAACCCACAGAAGGCTCACAGAGAAAAGGGATTTACTGCTAGAGCTGAGACAGAGCAAAAGATGGCAAGGGACTAACACACCAAGACGGACAGAGCTGGGTGTCACAGTGTGGTCTGACTGGACAGCTCTGGGGTATGTATTTATAAGAAGGCAGAGACCTGAGACTTCCCCGTTCGGTAATGAACACATTCTGCCATTCACACCCTCGAGAGGAAACGACATCCCACTAACAGCTCATTCTTCACTGTCAGGCTTATCATTTTCCCTCCCAAGCATCCTCACGTTGTTTTGCTGCCAAGCGCTTTTGTTCTGAAAGGAAAAATGAAAATGTAAAAATAATGACCCAGTATCAAACCCACTGTCGCAGAAATCAACATTAAATCAACGTTAAAGCGACTGGCCTGGTTAAGCAACTTGAAAGGCCTCGGATCATACTTTTTTTAATCAATATTTATATGGATCCTTCAACTAATTTTGACAGTTTTGTTTCCAGTAACACTACACGTGCACACTCGGTTACTATTGAAAAACCCGACTGTTTCCATTAAACATCAGTTATGTTATCTGTATTCATGGTATTTATATCATTTTCAAACATGCATTAAAATAATTGTTTTGCAAGCTGTTTTCATAACTTGTTTCATTTGTTCAAAAGGAAAAAAACAACCCTGGAGACTTATGCTTCCATCATTAAGGTTTCCCGGTCAAGACAGAAGCATCACGCAACTGCTTCACTCAAACCAGAATACATTTTAAAAATATTGCTTTCAATCCTGATACTGGAGGGCTGCAGGCCAGCAGCGTTTATAATTTTACTTACGACACAATTTAAGAATTGGTTAAATCTGTTAATCTTGTCTAATTAAACAAAGATTAATATCTAAAGAGCAAAAATAGATGAGACAAGAGTGAAAACCTCCAAACCCAGCCACCCTGAACGACCAGAATTGGACATGCCTGTCATAATTATAAATTTATAGTTCTGGTACAATTGGTGCAAACAGAAATTCCCTTAATAGATGATCAGACTTACTACTAACATTTTTCAAAGTTTCATTGTTTCTATAGAGAGGTTATAAGACTACATTCTCTTTAAAATGAAAGCAGGCAATTCTGCTGATCACAGGATTTTTCTTCCTGGTGACAGTGATTTATGCATCATCATAATGCAGTAGAGAACAGAATATTTCATTCTGGAAATCAATGGGGAAAAAATCAACAGCTAGATCTTTTTCAAATGAGCTCTTCTGCTGCTAAAATAAAGCTTGTGAAGCCTGGTGGAAAGGGGACAGGAAGGACCCCTTTCTAAGGGAGGACTAGCTGAGTCCAGGGGGTTGCTCTCTAATGCGTTTCTCTGCCACACCGGTGTTTATTCACCTCTGCCTCAGCAGGATGACATGTTGTTATTTACAACAGTGCGCCTACTGTTCAACCACAAGCCATCAGGCCGACCCTTGTGTGCACACAATTCTCCCTTCTTTCCTTTACGGTTTGCTGGTGATTTCAGTGCCTGTGAAACACGAGGAGATTGCAGCAATTCTGTACAGACAAAGGGCATGTGAGCTTTTAATACCTTCGAGACAACACAGGCTGACATTTAAGTAAACCTGTTGGATTTTTCTGCTAAATCTTATAAGTATCCCAGAGACTAGGGTGGAGAAAAGGACTTGATTTATTAGCATATTCATAGTTGATTTACAGTTAAATTAGACCCTGTAGTAATTCACAGTATCTGGGGAAACCTAACAATATAGTTAAAATTAATATCACTGCATTACACTTTGTTTCATGGTTAGGATTAGAGATCCTGACAATATTACCCAAAAAACTGTATATGTGCTGAAAAGATTTTAAAAGCGTTTACGTAAATACAGTCTTGAAAAGCTCCTATTTAGCTTATGTTGCATGTTGTAGTGTTTCATTTTATAAATCTCTGCTAAACTACAGGCTTTTTTACTGTTATGAGTTTAATAACACTTGTTCGTTCCACTTATAAAATCTTTAAATCTTTAAGACCTTGTGGGCTTGCTCAGATATTTTAAAATACAAAACCTTGTAGTGCTAAAATGACTTAGGATGTTGCCTACATCCGCTTCCTCTACAAGCTGCAAACAAATGTGCGTTTCTGAAGAGTTTCTTCCAAACCAAGTCGTTGTATGTATTACATGAAATATGTCTCCATCTAGTGGTTTCCACTGAAAGATGTTACTGCATCCGAATCAAGACACCATGTCATCATGAATATAAAAACACACATGCTGGAAAAGAGAGGGCAATTCAGCTGATCTGGCCTGACTGGTTAAAAATATATTCAGCAGATCTGTGCTGTCAGATACTGAACTTTGAAAAACAGAAGAGGAGCTAAGGGAGGAGGAGAAGAAGACTTAAAAGAACATAAATAAGAACCTAAGAAAGTTTTCTCTCATTTGTAAGCAGTTTGTTGGCACATTACTTGATTACATGTTATTTATGTTATTTTATTACATGTTACTGTTATTGCTATTGTGTTACTATCTATTGTCTTATCTTCTGTCCTATTTATACACTGCACCTGAGTGACTAATGAGAAACACTTTTCATTATACTATGCACCTGTGTAAGTTTAATGACAATAAAGTTGAATTGAATTAAAGTTGAATTGAATCTAGCACATCTACTCCTAGAGAACCCTGACATTTTAACAGAGGAAGGAATTGTGGAAGAACGCTAACGGGGCTGGCTAGCAGTAGAGGAGGGAAGGAAGGAGAATCCCTTGAGTGAGTCCTCACCACGAGCTTCTTGCAGTTTCCTCTTCTCTGCTTCCCTCTCCTCTCTGCTCTGAGGGCTCCTCACACCCAGTGCCCCTATCACCAGCCTGCGGGCCAGGGCTGCGCTGGTCTGGGGCCGCTCCTTCGCGGGCAGGAGGGAGTCTGGGAGAAGGAACAGACAAGCACAAACGCCACTCATTGTAATGAAGATTCTCGGGGCTACAAGACTGCAAGAAAAGCGATGGAGGCGATTCAGATGAGAAAAGATTCCATTAAAGACACAGTCTGCTGACGTTTAACAGCCTGTGCACAGAAGATACACAAAGAGCAGCAAATCCTTCCGCAGCATAAAGCAGTCATCCTGGGACTAATACAACAAAACACCTGATCAGAAAGCTTTGGCAAATGAGAGACATGAAACTGAACATAAAGTTAATTGAAATGTGCCCGGAGACACTGCTTTGCCTTGCTTGCAGGTATTCTTCTGCAGATAACAGTATCGGAAACAAATTATATAGGCGACAATTCGGAAGTGGAAAACACATACTCTGCTTCACTCCAGTGGATCACATAATTGGAAGCAGCTTGGCATGAAAATATTGTGAGGGTGGCATATCATAGGTATATGATTTCAAGGGCAGATTAAAAACACTTCTGCTTTAAGGGTTGTGCTCATGACAAAGACTTTGGCTGCATATAGCTTTGCTCTATAACAGGACAGCAGCAAGATTTGACACAAAAAGAGAAGCACAATTACTATTACCAGGTGTCTCCTGCCTATAATTTAGATGAACTGGAGCACTGAGACCATTATCATAAGTCAAGCTACTTTAAAGAAAGGAACTGATGTCAGCCCATTTGAATGTTCCAGCCTACAGTACCTGAACATCCGCGGGCCTTTGCTTTTGAGGCTGAGGAAGCCTGGGAGAGAGGACGAACCTTCATCATGGGGTGTCTGGACCTTAAGGCATCTTTTGCTGAAGAACAAGACAATGAATTAAAATAAACGGAACACCAACAATGAGAGCTTCTTCCCTGCAGGTTCAGAGGACAAACATGTTTAAAACCACCTTTCTATACATTTCATTACAGTTTGAATTCAAATGAATACTGCAACGCACTGGTCTAAAAAAGCAGCACGATGCGTGTAACACACAGACCAGTGTAAGACAGCACCACAGAGCTGGTGCAGAACGGGAAAGCTCACCTGCTATTGGGCTGGAGAAGAGTCCCAGTGCATGAGTGTCATCCACCCACTGAATGTCAAAGCCTTTCTGCCTGTAAAATGAATTGCAATACTCGATTTCACTACATCGCGCAATGTCTTTCTGTCCCTTAGCTGCTAAATGAATCTCATTGTGCACCAGCTCCAACCCACTCACTCGACCTGCTCTCAGGTCTGACCTCACTGCCCTTCCAATCCTGCAAAACCAAAAGCAGAATCTCATCTTTAAAGAAGTAGTAAAAGTGAGTTCATTTATGTTCCAATTACAAGAATGTTTACTAGAGGTGGCTGAGCCTTGCCCCGACAAGGCCTGACCTTAGATATACAAGAGGCACATAGATGACAGTGAGATGTAGGCCAAAGAATAACAGTGGAAATAATTCAAAGTAAGTGGTATTTAGTAAGCTTCTGATGTTACTCAACAGCTCATTTACACTGGCACATGCATAGCTAATGCCAAAGGCCTTTAAATTTATGATCCTCTGCTTTAGCTTTCGTCACCAGTATTTGATTTAAATCAATTTGCATTCGTATGGCCTTTGATTAAAGGGTACAGCCATCTTGTTCATGTTCTTGAATGTTTAAATGGTTACTATTGGCTGCTACCTATATTCTAAGGCCCCATAATGACTGTCTTTAAAATGACAATCTCTGATAAATAGTCTGATCTCCACTCCCACACCCTCCCTCGTTTTCCTCGTTTTGAAGGTTTTCTGGAGGAAAAAAAGGTTGATAGTTCTGTCAGTAAAAGACCTGCAGTTCTAAAATTCTCTCAGGCAACATTAAAAACTACTCCTCTAGCCTCTCATCTCACACTCTTTTATCAGGTCTTTCTCTCCTGACTTTTAGTCCATGTGCTTTTATTTTGCAGCACTGTTTGAAATGGTGTAATTCACATGGGGTCTCCCCTGTCTTTTTTTATAAGCTTTGGACCCCCTCTCGGGCTGCGGTACACACTGGTAGGAGTGGAAAGACCGGAGCAGGTCCTCCGTCTTGAACTCTGCAGGGAAGTCATAGATCTCCACAATATGAGACAGCTCATCCTCGCTGAGGTCCAGCTGCGGCTCCACAGGGCCGCTGTAATAATTGAATTGTGGCTCCTGGATGGATTTCTTCACTTTCCCTTGTTTTTGTGAGATCTGTGAAGGAAGGACAGCCAAAAGAATATTCAATAGTCAGGGTGGGGGGGAAAAAACTATTAAACTTTAGGATGACACCTAACTGGAGAATTAAGCTTTTTCTGTCTTACTGTACTAAAGTGACTGGCCGATGACATAGAAAACCACCTGTTCTCAGTTCTGTTTTTACGTTTAGTCTCAAAAACTACTGCCAGTATGTACTGAAGGTATTTCAAGGTTTAAAAAGAGTATTAAGAATCTACGCAGTATACAAAAGACTGCTTCAGTATAGACAGCGCCAGCAC